>NW_006913047.1:1226510-1375166 GCF_000585515.1 Cladophialophora yegresii CBS 114405 | reverse complement strand
ACACAACATCAACACAACACAACATCAACACAACACAACATCAACACAACACAACATCAACACAACACAACATCAACACAACACAACATCAACACCAACACTGTTGTTCGGAAGCGTTTAGGAAATGATGAGCAAGAGACCTGAACCTGAATTTGCTCGCTCGCCCACTGTGTCTCCTGTAGTCCGACCATCGAGTTTTGTACTGAATTTTTGAACATGTCGCGGACCGCGGCAGCCTCACGGCGGTCGTAACAAGCACAAGCATAAGCACAAGCTAAGAGGTCCATTGTCCCGCATCGAGTGCCCGGATTCTCAGCCCTTTCGAGCGCTCCCTAGAGGGCTGCGGACCTCTTGTTGACAGGATATCGGCGAAGAAAGACATGGGCATCAGCTGGGCAACGACATACCATTTACAGTGCTTGGTGTACGCCCGACTCATCCCCTCGATACTAGTAGCTAATTATGCTCTGGAGTTCTCCACCGAGTCGTGGCAGTCCCCCAGGGGCGACACAAACACCGAAAGATGTCACAGTACACAGTACATACTTACATGTGGTAGGCACGCGCGTGACGCCGTTCCCCTTTCCTACCCCCTGCTGTTTGAGGCAGGCAGGCAGGCACGCCCACGGCCAGTATATATACATACATATATACATACATAGCCATAGCTGAGAAGCTAACTAATTAGTCCTCGCATATACGGTACGATGGGACTTTACTTCAGACGATGCGCAGTGGCAGTGCCCTACCACAGCACTACAGTACCGTTCTACCGTGCTAACCTATTGCAATTTGCAGTGCAGTGGAAACACTGTATCTATACTTATCTAGAAGCCCTCGGTTTCCTCGATTCCGACGAGGCTTTGGGCGGGGTAGGGGAAACTTCACAGTTAGGCCACCATCATCTAAGTACTAATCAAATCCTTCTCTGAATCTCCAGCGGCAACTAATGCCGGGTTTGAGCGGCCGCACTCCTTTACGCTGGCCAAGAGGTTGTTGATGATCCTGTTGAATGATGCTCTTCATGATTCGGAGCATCCTTCCTATATGCATAGTTGTATTGGCTGTATGGAGCAACGGGGACTCTAATAGCGTGTTTCATTTGACGACTTCAGGGCATACCCGTGCGTAGTATGATCACCATCATCATCATCATTCTGTCAAAAGTCCACATAGGCCGAAGGTGTACAGACAGAGTGACTAATGATTTTGCAATTCTCGTTATTATGTGGTGCTTCGATCCACTCAATCACTTACTTGCTCACTCACTCATTCACTCAGTAAACCGCCGACATACATCTCATTATAGCACGTAGAGCACCTCAGCCCTTGGCATCTCCCCGGTCATCGGAGTTTCAAGGTCGAGTTCCCCAGATCTCATTACTCAAGGCCCAGCCACGGAACCAATTTCCCGGCCAGTCGGCCAGCCAGCCAGCTCTCTTACTCGCGGATCCGCGCCGCCACCCGGTTGGTCATATATTTCGAGATGTTGCCGATGAAAAGACAGGCAATGATGGCGCAGGCGCCGAAGCTGATGCTGGCCAACCACACGTATTTCAGGCTGTCGGCGTACGCCCAGCGACTACCCACGGCGGCGGCGTCGAGGACCTGCGCGTTGACGCCTGGTACGGCCGTCACATTCGCAGGCGCGCCGAGGTAAGTGGCGACGAATTCTTGGGCTGAGGTCAGGGGAAGGCCCGCGGCGACGGCGTACTCGCCGATGTAGACGGGCAGTTTGGGCGTGAGCTTGTTGATGAAGACGTTGTAGTAGATGGCGTAGCCGATGGAGCCGCCGACGGCGCGGATGGTGAGCGACAGGGCGACGCACGTGGCGATGCTGGTGTCCGGCGTCACTGTTACGGCGACGGTGGCGGCGGGGACGAGCACGGCGCCGACGCCAAAGCCCGTCATGGTGCTGAGGCCGATGGCGAGGCCTTCGCGGTCGGGATTGACGGCGGCGAAAGAGCCACCGAAAGCCGTCATGATGAGGCACCCTGCTAGGAGGAGTTCGCGGTTGTGGCCCTTGAACCATGAGAGCGCGGCGTTGGCAATGACGGCGCCAAAGGTGGTGGACAGGCCGGCGGCCAGGCCGCGGAGGCCGACTTTGACCGGATCGGGGTCGAAGATGGTGCTGAAGGCCAAGGGGAAGAAGTTGAGCATGGCGTAGAAGTTCATGCCTGTAGATGCAAATGTCAGCTCCAGTACCACAGCACGTCGAGGAATCATGCTCACCAGCGATAAAGGCAATCCCATACGCCATTGCAACGATTCTTTGCCCTGCGAACATTTCATGCGGGACCATCGGATCCTTGCAGTACTTCCACTCCCAGATCACGAAAGCGGCAAGGAGGAACACGCCAATGACAAGCTGCGCGATCACGTAGCCACTTGTCCAGGGGTGAGAATACCCTCCGGCCTGGAGAGCGACCAGGCTAGGAGAAACAAGTCAGGCAAAGTCTCGTCTACGTTCTCGAGCAGGAAGCCTTACATAAGTGTCAAGCCCATGATGGAGAGCACCCCACCGATATAATCAATCCTCTTCAGAATCGCCTTGGCAGCTTGGCCTTTCGCTCGGATCTGGGATTCTGGGAAGTAGACGGCAAAGATAATAACCCACCAGAGACCATTCCAGATCCTGCCATTCTGCGTCAGCTACGACAGCCACAGCAGGGATGCCCCTGTTCACTCACAAGCAGATCCAGATGCCCCATCGCCAGGTGTGGTAGGTTGACAGCAGCTGCGCGTAAAGCAGATACGGCGCGAACGGCAAAACGAACAACGTCACCAGTGCAAGATATATGCCTCGCTTGTTGACAGGGACGAGCTCGGAAGTCCTAATGTGACAAGTCAGCCTCATGAGCCTGGTCGCATATAGAATACCACCAACCCAGCAAGAGCCGTCAACTCGCCGATCGCAGCCCCAGCCCCAGCGAAGCTCATTCCCACAACGCCTGCGCCAAAGGTCTTGGCTGTCGCCAGGACGACGCAGCCCATCATCAGTGCCACGCCACCAGCGAGGGTGATGTTGCGCCGCCCCACGAGGTCCTGGAGATAGCCGCAGAAGGGTGCCACGGCGGACAGAGCAAGCGCATATGAGACGGATAGCCAGGCGGACGCCTCAGCTCCACCGATATCAGCAGCGATGAACGTAAGAGATCCGCCCACGAAGTAGAGCGGTATCTGCGAACCCACGTAGAGGCCGCTGAGGGCAACCGTGGCAACGAAAGTCTTGAGGGTCCAGACCGTCTTAGTCTGGTACTCCGGCGTGTCGCTGCCCGGCTCAGAAGGGCTTGCAGCGGTCAACTCCTCTTTGACCTGTGATTTCTCGTCCTCAAGATGGGCATGCTCCCGATGCTCTATCATCTCCTTATCGTGACGGAGCTCAGCATCGTGCTGCCTCTCATGCTCGAGTCGATCTGTGTTCTCTGGTGGTAGGACACTCATGATGGGTCGTGCTTCCTGTCGTGCCGCTTCAAGCTGCGGATGACTGAGGTCCGGTATGAGAATAGGCGACCCAGTAATGTTATGAAGAAGACGGAGATGCCAACGAAGAGGGCACCTCAGGGTCAAATATCATGCCACATCGTTCCACCCCGCTTCTCCGGATCGACAGTATCAAACTCTAACCGTTTGGCTGGAACGGCTACCTCGGTTTCGCAGTGTTGACGAAGCTGCGACCAAAGTCTGGGGTTTCAGACACCGGGCTCCATATTGGACTAGGGCTACGGGCTTATGCAGCCCGCACATGGTGGATGGTCGCTTGCAACTTGGCTCTAATGTCGCTGTTTGGTCTGATTGGCGATCTGTCGGTTCTGGCCGTTGCAAGAGAGGCGCTGAGTCAGTAATTTTGACACAGTGCTGTACAGACATCTCGACTCGTGCATTCGTTGGAGGCAGGGCGGTTGGCTTTGCTTGGTAAGGAGTGTGTCGCGTCCCAGTCACAAGCCAAGAGGACTCGATTCCCACAGCAAACGGCGCCTCTCAGTCAGTTGTAGATCTCCGCCAACCGGGGAGTCTCGTTGAACCGGCCTTTCTCGTGGCCAAGGGAGGCGCCGTCCTGGTGTCCCCCGGCCTTACCATGGTAGGCGCATGGCGTTCTCCAGGCCCCACTTCTGCAACGATGGACCCTCCCCCGCAATTTCCCCCTCTTCTTCAAGAGCCGCCATAAAGTGTGTGCATGGGCACATGGGTCTGCCAGGGAAGCAGCCGGGATGTACCTCGTTTTGAAAGTTCAGAAGCGCCTGCTCTGAGCCGAGCTATGTTAGTAGATCCGCGGTCCCTCGGTTGACTGTTCGTCGTGCACAGGTGGTCCTGCCAAACACGCACATATCAAATCGCTGAGCATAAGGCTGTGTTGTCGTGAATGACAGACAATACCACTGGTAAATGTCTGAAGAAACGCGTCACTCCTGTGATCGTGTCCATGCCCGGCTGTTAGACCTATCTCCCAGGACCGAGTAGAGAGATGCCGGAAGTTGTCTCCTTTCCAAGCTTACAAGGAAGGAGGACGCCAAGTGGTCTCCCGAGGTCCATACCGAGGTCTGCGATATAGGTAGATTGACGAATGGTCCAAGAGACGATGGAATGCCTGGGCGCTCCGAAACAGAGAGGCCAGTACGTGCCGGTCCACAGCATTCTCCCCTGTACCCTTTGTCAGAAAAGGACACGTGAGTCTAACTTCGTCTTTCTTTGGAGCAGGAGAAAGCTTCCAGACGACCTGCCTCATGGTAGGCCATTTGGGGCACTCATTTGCCCATGACGTTTACTAGGTTAACTTATTTGTCGGATGTTGCAACATGATGGATGCCGCGCACAGAGTTACTCACCCACCGTCTCTATGCTTCACTGTTAGCATGATCGGGAGGCCCTAGCATCCATATGCCTCTCACTCGTGTACCTCTGAACAGGCACAGCCTTGCTGGGAATGGACTGTCATTTGCCCGACGCTATGCCGGTTCGGTGCTGCTTTCCCGATTGGGTTGTTGTGGTCCCTGGTACGAGTATCATCTGCGTGAACTTTCCAAAGATTGAACTCATGTACCTGATTAGTTGGCTGGCCGGAAGCGACGGGCATTGTCATCCAGGCAACATCTTTCTCCTTTGCGCAAGTGGCTGGAGGAAACTAACGCCGTCACTTGAGGAAAGCCCGTATCTCTCAGAAACTTGCTCAACTCCGGCCTGATGGGGACTTCCTTGCACCGAAGATGGGTGAAAGGTTCAAACATGGGAGGGAACAGCATGCGGCCCATTGCTTTCGCCTGCCGTACGTTCTCCATGGTCGTGTATATAAAGCCCGGCAATGCCTGACAGGATAGTGCCACATCAGCAGAGCCGGTGGAATAGCATTCAGAGAATCTTCCTTGTGAAGAGAAGCGCAAAATGCCAGAACATTTTGATCTCTCGAAACCCAATCGCCCCATCCAGGTGGGAGTGATACTGTTGAACTCGTACGTGAGATGTCCAGTGCTGTGCACATGATGATTGACACACGACACAGGGAGACGGAGGTGCTGGACGTTGCCCCGATCGACCTGCTGCATGCTATGTCAAAGAAATTCGTTGCAGCCCTGGAGCCATTCTATCCGGGAGACATCGACGCTCAAGCTTTAGACATCGAGTTCCACTGGGTCAACGAGACCGGTAAAACGGCACGACTGACTGGAGGTATCACGCTTGTGCCGACCGTAAGTTGACTCGTGTTGTACCCAGTCGAAGTGCTCATCATTTGTTCAGGACACCTTCGCGAACTGTCCACCGCTCGACATCGTGCTCATGGGAGCTCATGTACAACTTGGAGATTACTCCCCGACCCAGGCGGAGCTTGACTTTATGCGGAAGAGCTATGATGACTGCTCGGCCTTCATTACGATATGTGGAGGGTGTCAGGCGCCTTTCCAGGCCGGCCTGTTCAAGGACAAGACGGTGACAGCGCCACGCTTCATGCTAGACCAACTGCGCCAGACAGCGCCTGGGATAAATTGGGTGGAGAAGCGCTGGCAGAGGGATGGCAAGCTGTGGACGAGTGGGGCATTGCTGAATGGGTTGGATCTCATGCGTGCTTTCGGCACAGCATACTGGGGTGGCGAAGGCACTCTGTTGCAGTTCGCGCTGGACGCCGGGCACTACCCACAGAGAGATGTTGATTATGCTGACGCCCCATGAATGCTGGAGTGTGGTCTAGATCGAGGTAGAAAGATGTTGGATAGCCACACCCCATTGAAGGTATAAATGTGCGGTGCAAAGCGAGACGGACAGATGTTCGTCCGGTGCTTGAATGTCTTCCCAGCAGAAAGTGAGGCATCCGCGAGGAAAGTGAGAATGCATATGAAGTTCTGAAGACCGCCGTAGAACTAATACTTCGAGGCATAGGAGCTCGAGACGCAAGTGGACATGAGCAAGGAAGCTTCGGTCCCGCCTTGAAACTGTCGCTTAAGTGCCGTCGGTGGACGCGTCAGCTTCGATGCTTGATGCAAGGTGGGAATATCAAACCCAAGAGACAAGTGAGTGTGCTTGTGAGAGGCGCAGAGCCGTTCGGAGAGGCCTTGAGTGCACATGCGCTCTACTGTTATCCTCAGGGTGGGCAGGAGCTAGGAGGGCTTCGGACAGAAGAGACGTCGGCGTGCCTTCTGCATCTGGGGATATTGGCTTTGACGATGGGCGAATCTGCCGGCAGTAACGACCATGATGTATCCCTGGCGGAGCACAAAACAGTCGTGGCCCGAATTTCCAACCAGGTGGCCGACTTCTATACCCAGAGGATCCCCTTCCGCATCTTTCACGGGAACACAAACTCGACTCGCCTGAGCGAGCGTTTGCGAGATGCCACAGTGGACACTTCCTCGCTCGACCACGTACTCTCTGTCTCGCCGTCGAAGCAAACGTGTCTCGTCGAGCCCAATGTGCCCATGGACAAGTTGGTCGAAGCCACGTTGCGGCATGGTCTGGTACCCCCGGTTGTGCCCGAGTTTCCGGGCATCACGGTCGGAGGCGGGTTCGCGGGCACCGCGGGCGAAAGCAGCAGTTTCAGGCATGGCTTTTTCGACAGAACCGTGACTTGGCTGGAGGTTGTTCTTGCGGATGGCGAGGTCGTGACGGCCTCGGAGGAGGAGAGACCCGATCTGTTCCACGGTATGGCGGGCACCTTTGGCACACTCGGCGTCATAACCCTTTTCGAGTTGCGCCTGTTACCTGCGAAAGGATTTGTCGAGCTGTCGTATCTGGGAGTGGGAAGCATTGAGCAGGCCCAGGAAGTCATCAAGCAGGCGACAAAACAAAAAGGGACCGACTTCGTCGATGGAATCATGTTTGCTCCGGACAAAGGGGTCGTCATGTCTGGGAGGTTTGCTGATCGAAGCGACGAAAGCAAGGATCTCCCTGTTGTCACGTTCACCAAGGCGTGGGATCAATGGTTCTACCTGCACGCCGAAGCGAGACTGAACAGCGTCATGCCGTCCTCCACATCGACACCAACATCAAAACTTCCGTTCATGTCTCCTCCCCGCGACTTGATCCCTTTGACGGACTATCTCTTTCGCTATGACCGTGGCGCCTTCTGGACCGGACGCTTCGCGTACAGATATTTCTATGTGCCCTTCATTCGCCCCGTACGCTGGCTAGCCGACTACTTCATGCACACCCGGATCATGTACCACGCCTTGCATCGTTCAGGTCTTTACCAGCGCTTCATAATCCAGGACATGGCAGTGCCAAACAAGAACATGCCCGAATTCTCCCGGTGGCTCGACACGGAGTTGCCGCACGTCTATCCGAGGTGGTTGTGCCCCCTGAAGCCTAGAGCAGGCGTGAGTATGAGTCCGCACTCGAGATCTGGATCTGCTACCGCCACGGACACTGATGAGGGTGGCGATGAGGATAGTAATCAATTCGACAATTCTCTGCTCAACGTTGGTGTCTGGGGCGAAACGCCTGCCGAATACCTCCAAGTTACGATCAACCGACTTATCGAACGCAAACTCAAATCCCTGGGTGGCATGAAATGGCTGTACGCACAGACTTTCTACACCGAGGACGAATTCTGGGACATCTACGACAAGCAATGGTACGACGCGTTGCGAACGAAATACAAAGCCGAGGGCTACATACCTAGCGTGTTTAATAAAGTCAAGACACGGGACCTCTTCGAAGACGTCAAAGACGAGGATGGAAAGCTTACAAGAAAGGACGCAAAGTTACCTATCGAACGCGGCTTATGGAGTGTGTGGCCCCTAGCCGGAGTGTACGGGGTACTGAGTGCGCTTAAAGGAGGCGACTACCTAAGGAAACGCTGAAGCAGCGACTTGATACATAGACAGTAGACCGCTGCAACATATCTGCATTATAGACTTGAAATGGATTGCTTGTGCAGGATAACTGCAGTAGACTGTATCATCAGGACCACTCCGGAGGTAAAACACATGCATACAAGTAGCGAAAAGTTAAAAGTATAAACATGGACTCCAAACGTACGGACCGAATGAGTAGGACACGTAGGACCCACGCTCCAGCACGTAGTAAGCTGGCTCCGAAACGCTTCCCCCCAATATCAGCGAGCGGATTGCCGAAGCGATTTCTGCCGCCCCCATGATCTTCCCTTTTGTCCTGCCCGTCATTCATTCATTCATTCATGCACCAATCCACCCATGCTGGTCTCAGTCATGCCCCTAGGGGACAATCACGCTCACACGCCATGCCCACGACTACGACTGCCGTAAGTGCGTGCCCGTAGCGGCCATCTCATAAGGCCCGACACCTCCATGCGGAAAGGCCTGGTCGCCCGGAACTTCGCTCTCGGGCTGTGGGCTTGTCCGCCCTTGCCGCTGGAGGAAGGCCTCGATGCCGCCCACGACGGGCGCCGGGGCCGCGTGGGACGCGTGCATGGAGCTCGGACTGCTCGCCCGCAGGGAATGCACCTCTGCGGCAGACTGGGTGTCGTGCATGTGCTGCTGCTGCTGCTGCTGCTGCTGGATTGTGCCGAAGATGTCCGTGGAGGGCGAGTGCTGAGGATAGGAAGCACGCGGGTTGCCGACGCCCATCATATGCGGGGACTGGGACTGCTGCATTGGGGGCTGTCCCGCGTAGCCTTGCGGGTAGGTGGCGGCTGGGTAGCCGCCGCCGCTGTATGGTCCGCCACCATTATGGATGGGATTGCCGAAGGCGTCGGTGACGGGCGTGGCCGTCGTCATGGACAGGTGTTTGTTCGTGGGTGACATGTAGCCGTAGTTTGTGGCCGGGGGGACGTAGGCTGGCGGGTGAGTCGGGCCCATGGCCGGCGTGGTGGGCGCGGTGGGCTGTTCGTTTCTGGCCCGGCGTCTGGATCGGCGGCCACAGAAGAAGATGAGCGCTGCTGCGGCGAGCACGACTGCAGCACCACCTGGGTTGGGTTAGAGAGTAAGAAGACGGGAAAAGGGACCGTTGAGGCTTACCAACGGCAATCCCGGCTATGGCTCCGGTGGATAGAGTCGACTGGTGAGCATGTGACTCGGGCGTGGCTGTTGCCCCAGACGCAGATCCCGAAGTGGTGGGCGTCGAGGACATTGTGGCAGTCATGCTCGTCGTGTATATAGCAGTCGCTGTGGATGTGGAGGTCGTTACGGAAGGGTCGTGCTCGTCTGGCCACGGCTCTCCGGGCAGCAGCGCGAAGTCGGCGTCGGCGGCGTATTGTTTGTGAGTGTCGAGCGAGACGCTGGCATTGGGATTGATGACCCCGACCATCTGGTAGGTGGTGCAAGAGCCTGGAGCACCGCAGTAGAAGAAGATGGGGTCTGAGTCGTTGATCTGAAGAGTCCATTTTGGTGGGTCGGCCAGGATAGCGTCGACGGGTCTGAAGCCAGAATAGAATCCGACTTTGCCGATACCTGCAATTCAAAACACTTAGCTCATGGTGTCGTGGAACTTTATTCAGCAGATAGCTATAGTCGGGAGAACAAGGGAATATCCATCGTACCGGTTATCTCATAAGGAACACATGGATTCAGGTATTCTGCCCGAATGACCGAGTGGTTGGTGGGATAAAAGTCGAACTCTGGGACGACATTGTCAGCGACGAACCTAACTTCTGGCTGTAGAGTTGGGTATATACCAACAAAGCCGCCCACCGGAACCTGAACGACATCAGGAGAAAAGGTATGTCCTGCTCGGCCGACCGCAATGGTTGTTGTGAAAGCTTGGGAACTTGTGCTGGTAGCAGTGCTGCTATCTGTAGTGCTCTCTTGTGCCAGAGCTGTAGACAGCAGAGCTGCAAGGGCGAGATACAAGAGCCTCATACTTGTAGGATTGTCTCAACAGAACGACGAGGCCAGAGAGACGTGGAAGTGAAGCTGAGGAGCACGACCGGTAGTACAAGTCCAAGTTAACGTCCCATTTTCTTCGAGCAATCTTCTCCCACAGATGCTTACGGCGCTGAAAGGCTCCAAGGCTTTGACCAAGCGGAAACCTTCTCGTTGTATGTGTTGAGCGGTGCATCGCGCGTGGCTAGATGCGACTGCGGCGGAGTCGATTTCATGCTAGCTAGCTTCTGTCTGTTCGTTGTGTCTGTCTCGACATGACTGGCTCTTCCAGCCGACCTACCTGTCAAGTCGTCCCCAGTTCGTCGTAGGGCGGTCTAGGGTAGGAACTGCATCGACCTGGAACAGACCGAATTCTACGACCGGAGCAGCGAATACGGGCGTAAAGCCACTGTGAATGGCGAGCCCTAAACACTGGCTTTCTCAAAGCTTCGGCAAAAGTCCATAATGCTTCCCAGTGGTTGCGCCTAGGCTAGAAGAACACGAAGGCGGCGGCGAAATTATGTTCGCTGTAGGGTCTCGATGGGCTGCAGCATGCGGGCCAAGCAACACAGCCCTTCCCTAGCGAATGAGCAAGCCTTGGAAGAGGGCGGAACAAGACCCTAGCTAAGCGAGGCCAAGCCAACGTGCCCTTTTAAGTGTCGGAAAGAAGAGCTTCCAAGAGTCAAGCGTAGCGGAGGAAGTACGTAGAGCTGAATGCTAGATCGGACCGGCCTCTTGGAGACCTTGAAGAGGATAGTCGCTGGCAAGCCGCAGCTTGTCGGCAAAGACAGCTGAGAGGCAACAGGGGAGACCCAAGACGACGAGTTTGCACAGCCTGATCCTGGCTGGCAGGCGGGCAGGCCGGCGACTGGAATGCCAGGAATATCATTCCATGAATCATGCCTTGACGGGACCAAAACGCTGTGCGTCCCTGCCGCTACAGTGGCTCGTCTCTTCGCTGCTCGAATGAGATGATACCTCGTGCACACCGGAGCGCGAATGATACTTTGGCGTAGGGCTGAATCGCCCCCAGCGACCAATGCCTTTTTGTATGTCATGGCAAGTTCAACCTCTCTACTGGAACGGCCACCCTCCAATGGTGATTCTGAACAAGGACGGATCAGCCTGAATCTCTTCTTTGCGGGCGATCAGTTCTTCCACGTCCCAATTAGCCCACAGAAATCTTCCTGATTTCAGAAAGTCGCCTTCCCCGCTGGCTAACCATACCATGAAATTCGCGGGCAATTCGGGCTCGTCCAAGACGTCGCTTGCAGGCACACGATCAAGGCCGCGCATGACCTTCTCGACCATCTTGGTCTGAACCACCCCGGGGTGCACCGTGAAGACTCGTAGCTGCGGGCTTTCCTCCGCCAGGTATTCGTCGAGCTTTGCCATGGCCAATTTGGACGCAAGATAAGCCGAAGTCTTGGGGAAATGCGAGGCAGGCAGATGACAAGACGCAGCGTTTGTGTTGATATATACCGCATTGGGACGGCACTTGGGTAAGAAATGCTTCGCGAAATGGGTGGCAAACTTGGCGTGGATTTCGAATGCCTTCCACCAGTCGTCCTCGTCTGCACCAGCAATGGAGGTCAAATCGGGCAAGTGTCTGTGCGGAAGAAGGTCAGCTTCGTAGCATCGCAGTACCTCCATAGAACTGTTGACCATACCCAGCACAGTTCGCGAAAACATCCCAAGCACCCAGTTCGACTCGGATATGGTGAGCAGCCGTACCGACGCTTTCTGCCTTGGAGATGTCTGCCGCCGACACCATGACATTCGCGCCCGGGTATGCCTGGGCAATGCTTTCCTTTGTTTTCTGAAGAGTCGACTCCGTTCGTCCTACCAAAGCAATCTTTCGAGCTCCGGCCTTTGCAAACGCCAGAGCGACGGTGGAACCAATGCTTCCATGCCCTGCTCCAGTCACTATGACAGTCTTGTTCTCTGCTGATAGTTCGGGTCTAGAGGGGTCAATAGCCGCATAGCTGGTCTTGCGGTATGTCTTGGTGAAGCACGGGTATGCCATGGTATAAACAGCGGACCTCAACGGGTTTGAGCACGGCCTGTGGTGCGGGCAGACCAGATGATATACTTTCTCTTCGCTCTTCTCCCACGGCGACGCGTACTCGAAACTCGGACGGCGGAATGGTTCATCCGAGGTCCCTGATCAGCCTGTCGCCGCTCGTTCAGAAGGCGAATCCACCAACACCTTACTACTCGATGCCTCGGGCGCCCGATGACGAGCACGTCGAGTGCCTGAGAGTGGCTGCCGGTGGATGTCCAGTACAGTATCATAATTAGGGCGAAGCATTCAGGGGCCTAAGGCGTAGGTGAGGCGCCCCCCGAGACAGTTGTGATGATCCCCCGCATCGGCCCGGTTATCAGCGGCTGTTGCACATGCCATCGTTGCGTTCTGTCACCTCATTCTTTTCCACAACACAATCCGCAACACTTTGACTGTACCACCACAAGACTGGGGTACAAGTCCGGACTGACTCCATCGCCGTCAACACGAACGCCGCAGCACTTAACCACGATGTCCACACCAAATGGGACACGGTTCAACGCCGAAGGCACACACCTCACCTCCCTCGAACTGATCGGCCAGACGCCCCTCATCCGCCTCAACAAGATCCCCCAGTCCCTCGGCATCGAAGCCACCGTGTATGCGAAATGCGAGTTCTTCAACGCCGGCGGCAGCGTCAAAGACCGCATAGCGTTGCGCATGATCGAGGAGGCTGAGAAATCAGGCCGCATCAAACCAGGAGACACCCTGATCGAGCCCACCAGTGGCAATACGTAAGAGCAGCCGAAGAGCACACTTTGAATTCACTTCCCACTGAACGTGAATGTGGTTGCATGTTGCTAACAGCAAGCTCACAATGTAGTGGAATCGGCCTTGCCCTCGTCGCGGCAGTCAAAGGCTACCGCACGATCATCACGCTCCCTGAAAAGATGTCCGCCGAAAAGGTCGCCGTGCTGAAAGCCCTCAATGCAACCATCATCCGCACTCCCACCCAAGCAGCATTTGACTCGCCGGAGTCGCACATCGGCGTCGCCAAGCGGCTAGAGAAGGAGATTCCCAACGCCCACATCCTAGACCAGTACGGCAACCCGGACAATCCGCTAGCCCACGAACTCGGGACCGCAGAGGAGATATGGAAACAGACAGCCGGCAAGATCACGGCCGTAGTGGCCGGCGCAGGCACAGGTGGCACGATCACCGGCCTGGCGCGCGGGCTGCACAAGCACAAGGAGTCGATCAAGATCATCGCCGCGGACCCGCAGGGCTCGATCCTGGCTCTGCCCACGCAGTTGAACGAGGAATACGCCAACCAGCCATACAAGGTCGAGGGGATAGGCTACGACTTCATCCCGGACGTGCTGGACCAGAAGGTCGTGGACAAATGGTACAAGACGGACGATCGGGACTCGTTCCACTACGCGCGCCGGCTCATCGCCGAGGAAGGCCTCCTCGTGGGAGGCAGCAGCGGATCCGCCCTCGCGGCGACGATCCAGGCCGCGAAGGACCTGAACTTGGGCAAGGACGACGTGATCGTCACGATCCTGCCCGACTCGATCCGCTCGTACCTGTCCAAATTCGTCGATGACGACTGGCTGGCCGCGAACAACCTCCTCCCGCCGACGCCTCCCGCAGAACCGCAATCACCCTCCTCATCCTCGCAACCGCCCTCTCAATTATCACGCACCCCGAGCGCCAGAAAGGACGCGGACCCCTTCCACGGCGCGCGCGTCAAGCACCTCCGCCTCAAGCCCGTGCAGACCGTCACCTCGGATTCCCCCAGCAGCGCCGCCATCGAAGTCATGCGCGAAAAGGGCTTCGACCAACTCCCCGTTCTAGCGCCCAGCCCGTCGCGCAGGCTCGTCGGCCTCGTCACGCTGGGTAACCTGCTGTCGCGCATCTCGCACGGCCGTGCCACGGGCAAGAGCCCCGTCGCGGACGTCATGTTCGACTTCAGCCACATCGGCGAGGTGTCCGTGGACAGGACCGACATGTCCGACTTGATGACCACGAGCGCCGATCCCGAGAGCGAACCCGTAGCGCAGCAGCAGCAGCAGCAGCACGAGAAGTTCTCGAGCGAGATGACGGACAAGGAGAACGGTGCGGCCGTCGACGGGACCCACGCAAGGAGCAGACCCAGGGCCCAGAGCAAGAGCAAGAGTAAGAGCAAAGGCAAGAGGAAACAGTTTGTCGAAATCACCGTGGAGACGCCTCTGAGTGCGCTGAATAGGTTCTTTGAGTGGCAGAGCGCAGCGATCGTGACGGAGCGGGACGACAAGGGAGCCCTGAAACCCACGGCCGTGGTGACCAAGGTGGATCTATTGACGTGGATGCTGAGTGAGCAGAAGGTTTAGTGCTACGTTGCTCAAGGAGCTCGATCACGCAGGACAGCAGGTTTTGTCGAGGATGACCAGGTTCAGATTACACTAGTGTCTTATTGCGGTGAAATGATGGTTGTTGCATGGGAAGGGGACCATTCAACATGATGAGACATGATCACCTGGGCTGCAGAGGAAACACAGAACCAGAAATCGGCCATTCTATGGAAGGCGTTGAGTGTACTTTTCCTGTGGTGTTCACGCAATAGAATTCGCGTCCGCGAGGACAAATTTTCTACGAAAGAGATGTAAGGCTTACCCGTGAGTTGCGATGGAGCACCCCGCCACGGCGTGTAGGCCGTCATCAAGACTTATATAAGCCCGGCAGAGGCAAGCAACAAAATAGAGCACAAAGATGACGTCCGAGACAGCACGGATGGGAGAGGGACCGTCGCATGGTGAAACGTGTGGAGGGCAAGGCGAGCTGAGTTAAGATTAGTGCTGTCGAAATGATAGGTGAACGTTGAGAGGGAGGGAGCGGATCGATGCGGACGCAACGACTAGACGGCGGATAACGCTGAATATACGGGTAGACTGTGTCAGCCAGATGCGAATATACGACGAGGAGGTGGACGTGGAGGACGACGCCGAACGCGGAGTGCTGCGACGATGGAATACGCGGCCGAACGGAAAGGGGCGTTGTTGTACATCTCGACGGGGATAGGGAACGGAAGAGGCGCTGGAAAGTGCTGCCTAGCTAGTACCGTCCGATTTTTCGTACGTAGGTATCGACGCTCCGATCGAGCACTCGTAAGCTATCGCTGATGCTTGGGGGTGTTGGGGAAAGTCGGTCGCACAGGATCGATCCTGCAAAGTTTCGTCCGCTCGAGACCGATCTAGTTCCCATATCAAGTCAATCGCACCGGCGCATTGCTTCACCTGAACCTCTCAGGACTGCAAGCTCCGCAACGAAAACATCACAGTAACAGTGTCAATAAAAGAACCAGGAAAGAAAACCTGTTAAAACCCATATCCTCCTAACACAGCAACTTTTGGTCGCGCCCGACTTGCAACTAGCTCTCTTGTCGCAACGGCTCAGTGACATGATTAGGGGCGGCGAATCGGGGTGGTTGTTCATTCCGCGGTGTCGAGCTCGTCATGGGCCGGAGGAGGGGAGTCCAGGGCTGATGCGGGTGTCAGCTTTTGTTTCAAATGTTGGTGGGCCAAGCTCCTTCTGAGTCGATTTCCATCATACCTTTGCGGTCGTCTCCGTTTGCACCGGCATCGCGGTCATCATCCCGGCGATCTCGGTCATCCTTCATGTCACGGTCCCGCTCACGGTCACGGTCGGCAGGGCTGCGGGAACGGCGGCGATCATCGTAGTCTCGGTCGCGATCTCTGCGGTCGTCGCGGTCTCGGTCGCGGCGATCATCCTTCCGGGGAGAGTAGTCGCGGCGTCGAGGTGAGGGTGAACGACCGGAGCGACGTGGAGGCGAGCGTTCTCGACGGCCACGGTCACGACCAGCCTCATAACGCCAGGTAGCAGAAGGAGGAGTACGAGCCCACTATGAAAGAGTGGTCAGCAGGTGTAAGTGCAGTGGTGGTAGGGTATTTGGTACCTCGATCTTCAGAACATCATCTCGGCCAATCCGCTTGTTGTGCATCTCGTGGTAGGCATCGTCGGCATCGCGGCGACTCTCGTACTCGACAAAGGCAAAGCTGTCCACGTGTCAGCTGAGGAAGCCTGTCGACAGAAAAAAAAGAGGTGACTTACAGTCTGCTAGAGGCAGTTCGTGGAGCAGGGATGTCACATCTTACCAGACGACCGTAGTGCTCGAACTCGTAGGCCAGGTCACGAGCACGGGTGCCGTGACCAAAGCCGGTGACATAGAGCGTGGTGCCAGATCGGGAAGACATGTTTGTGGAAGGCCAGGTGGCAAAGGACGAATGGCTTGGTCAATGTGGTCTCAGCAGGCCAAAGACAGGTGTGATCTCAGCTGCAGGAGATGCTGATGCAGGGTACTCCGTATGATTGGGAGAAAGCGACTCGTGATTTCTTGATGAGAAAGGCGCGAGGCTGGACAGATATTTGTAGCAAGGAGGATGAGTTGGTCAAAGGCAGCCGCCTCAGCCTGCGACGCTAAACCCAACTGGGCGATTGGAAGTTTGAATCTGAGACTGACTTGGGCACAGGGCGACAGGGTCACGTAGCCCGACAAACGAGACTCTCGCACTCCCGTCGCTTCTACTCCGTACAGCTGGTTACTTGAGCCAGTCTTGACGCTCATGCTCTAATCTTCACGTCCGCGAGTCGTTCTAGTCGACGATTCCCCCTTTCGCTCGCAGCCGCTCGGACAGTCGCCTTGTCGCTTGCGCTACCCACCCGTCCGACTTGTCCCGTATCCGTCGATTCGGATATCACCCTTTGCTGAGTTCATCTTACCCAGTGGACGACAGCTATCCAGCTGTGAGCGAACGAGGCTTTATCTTTTGAAAAGGGGGTCTGAGGCCGTGGGCAGAAAGGGATAAAGCTCGTCGAACACAGTATGCACATCCACAGATACCGAACATCGTAGACAGAATTTTCCATGGACGCCACAGATTCTATCAGCACCCAAAAACCGCTCGCTGTGACACCTCTATTCTTACAGCTGTATCCCTTGGCACTTGCCTCACTGCCTTTGCGCAAAATACACCAAAGTCATGCGTCTCGGAGAAAAAGAACCGGTTACTGTCAATGGTAACATAGGCCAGAGCTCAGTTTCCCTTGCGGATCTTCCCAGTGTCAATCAGGTCAGTATATCGCGCCCATTGTTATCGCGCCCATTGTTATCGCGCCCATTGTTGGCTTGCCCTAATTCGAAGTAGGACCCAACAGCCATGTCGACAGCTGATATTCTTCTCCCTGTGCGGGAATTCCTGTCCGCTCCATTCACAGCCGCATTCTGTGCCGGCGGTGTTGCAGGCGCCGTGTCCCGGACGGTCGTCTCCCCCTTAGAGCGGCTCAAGATCCTTTACCAGATACAAAGCGTAGGCCGCAACGAGTATAAGATGTCCATCGTCAAAGCACTTAAGAAGATGTACACAGATGAGGGCTGGAGGGGCTTCATGAGAGGCAACGGCACAAACTGCGTACGGATAATACCATATTCAGCAGTGCAGTTCGGCGCATACAATGTCTACAAACGGTTTGCCGAACCATCGCCTGGTGCCGATCTGGACCCTCTGCGCCGGCTGATCTGTGGTGGCTTAGCTGGAATCACCTCCGTCACATTCACATATCCCCTGGACATCGTCCGAACACGCTTGTCCATTCAGTCCGCTTCATTCGCTGCGCTTGGGAAACACGAAGGAAGATTACCAGGCATGTGGCAGACCATGGTGACCATGTATAAGAACGAGGGTGGTGTCCCTGGCCTTTACAGAGGCATCATTCCCACCGTGGCTGGCGTGGCTCCCTACGTGGGCCTGAACTTCATGGTCTATGAGTCCGTCAGGCAATACTTTACCGAGCCGGGCGAAAAGAACCCTGTTTGGTATAGAAAACTTGCGGCTGGCGCCATCTCCGGAGCTGTTGCTCAGACATGCACATATCCTTTTGATGTGCTACGGCGCCGGTTCCAGATCAATTCGATGAGCGGCATGGGCTACCAATACAAGTCGATATGGGGGGCAATCACTACCATTGTTGCTCAAGAGGGATTCTGCGGTCTCTACAAAGGGATCGTGCCCAACTTGCTCAAAGTGGCTCCGAGTATGGCTAGCAGTTGGCTCAGCTTCGAGATGACTCGGGATTTCTTAGTTGGCCTGAAACCGGATTCGGAAGCGGCAGAACCGTTATGAATTCCCGGAAAGCCAATACAAAGCTTTTTGTGCCAATTGATGCTCCTTCCAGGAGGTTAAAATGAGCGAGAGCTCATGACAAGAAATTTTTCCAGCAGGACGTGATGACCGGGATACTCTTCTTCGGGTCTCCAATATGTTCCTACCAGAGCCGGGGAAGCATAAGTTGTGGCTGCTGTACATTTCATGATACCATGGTGGGTTGGCGACAATTCCTGGAGTCAGGCAAAACGGACTAGACAGGATGGCTGGTGGGCATTTTCAGGAGTAGCAAAGACTTGTTTCGATCAGCCTGAGCATCGGTTCCCGCAGTAGATCATCAGCGAACAATAGATCAAGTAGGGTCCCAATTGCTACCATGTTAAAGAACTTAAGTTGAGGATCTCTGGGAGAGGGCACCGAAGCGATCACCTCAAATTGCGGGCACTAACCGAGATCGGTTAGTTTTGAATTAGAAATCTTGGCAGCACTTCTGCACACACTGCCTTTTCCGCATCCACCAAATTTGAGATTGACCTCGTGAGGACGACGTCGACGCTTTCAACCCAGCACAACCTCCACAAACCGCGATCATGGGTATGTGCGCACCATGCTTCGACGCTTCTTGAGCCGCTCAACTGATAACTTCATGCAGGTATCGACCTCGATCGCCATCACGTCAAGGCGAGCCACCGAAAGGCTCCCAAGAGCGACAATGTCTACCTCAAGCTCTTGGTGAAGCTCTACCGCTTCCTGGCCCGTACGCCTGAAACCTCGAGTCGCACAAAGTATGGCGAATGCTAACAACCTGTGATAGGCCGCACCGACTCCAACTTCAACAAAGTCGTCCTCAAGCGTCTCTTCATGTCCCGCATCAACCGTCCCCCAATGTCCATCTCCCGCATCGCCAGCAAAGTCGCTACCGAAACCGCAAAGAAAGCCTACGCCGACAAGACCATCGCTGTGATTGGCACCGTCACAGATGACAACCGCCTGCTCACCGTCCCCGAGCTGCATATCGCCGCCCTAAGATTCACATCCACCGCCCGGGCCAGGATTGAGAAAGCCGGCGGTGAATGTCTTACTCTCGATCAGTTGGCCATGAAGCATCCTACTGGTAGCAATGTGGTGTTGTTGAGGGGTCCGAAGAACGCCAGAGAGGCGGTCAAGCATTTTGGCATGGGTCCTCACAAGCACAAGAAGCCATATATCGAGAGCAAGGGACGGAAGTTCGAGAAGGGCAGAGGTCGCAGACGGTCCAAGGGTTTCAAGGTGTAAATATCGGGTCATACTCGTGTTACGCTTTTATCCTGTTGAAGATGATGAGTCGAGCAGCATGTGCCGCCCGCTGGCCGTTAACAATGGCATGAACCATGGCCGTGCGACGGTGATGACGGTGATGGTGTCTACTGAGTGTGGGCGCGTGATCTCAAACCCGTGCACGAATAGTGCACTTATCTCTCACGATCCTCCCTGCGAGGCGTCATGTCCTTTGGTCAAGAATTCGGACTGCATGTTGATGAGCAACGTGAAAATTTCCGCATCGAGAAGAACAATTCAAATGGTCAGTTCAAAAGGTGGTCGACCTGCTGCGGCTCCTGCTTGACTTCTATACTTTTTCCCCATGTCAAGCCTCGCTGTCACAACCAGGTTACCCTGCTACTTTTCCGTGCATCGCTGTGTGTGTCTTGGAGTCCACTTTACTGCCTCGCCTTCGTGGTCACTCCAATCGTTCCAGCCTGGCTTAGGGCTGAAATTCGTTAGCATAACGTAAAGCCACTCTCGTACATCGACGGTCCCTCGCCTGCGAATGCCATCTATCTTCGCAAGGTCCAGACATGCATACCAGTACACGTGCCACGACGTGCGTGGGAATCCGTCTTCAGCCAACTGGGCTAGTCCCGGATCATGCACACATTTCGTATATCACTTCACCTCCCATTGGTGCGTCGGGCCCCACCGCCCGATATGCCAGTCAAAAAGATTCTGGATACACGTCGGCGTCTTAGCCAACATGACTCGAAAGGCGTAACGTGGCAGTAGGCGTTTGTCTCTTGGGAATACTCCGTACAGGCCGTCTAAATCGTCGAACCCTCGAGCGTCTGCATGCTGTGTCCCGATTGCGCCCGTCGAGAGACCCTTTGAAATCACGGACGGGCAAGAGACCAACGCAGAAACTGGTGGAAGACTAATAATAAGAGAATCAAGGGGAGAGGTAGGCACGAGGCCTAAGACTTTGGAAAATTCCTTCACCGGCCTTCATCAGTACTTGGGATCTGCACTTTTTCAAACGCACACACCTCCTCCTGACAGCCGAGAGAACATCAAAACGGGATAAGGAGAGGGATTAGCGGTGGTGGAAATATCGTACTCCTCCAGAACCAACGATCTCGTCGATTGAGAGAGTCCGACCACAATCTAACAGGGTCTGCACTATCTCTGATTATATCCTCGGGTTTACGGACTCTATCGACATCCACGTTTTACAACGGTCCATCTCCACCAGTACTGCTTCCCCGACCTACTTCGGAGGGACCGGAAATCAATCATGTCCCTAACATCCTCCTCTCCGCTCACCTGCGCCCAGTCCGCCTCTCTAGCCAGCCACACGCTTTGCATTCTCCCCCTGTCATCCCGAAATGCCGCCCTCACAGCCATCCACACTGCCCTGCAGGAAAACAAATCCGTGATCCTAGCCGCCAACGCCACAGACATGACCTTGGCGCACCAGGCCTCAGCAAACGGCCAACTCAGCCAGAGCGTTCTCAAACGTCTGGACCTCTCCCGACCAGGCAAGTACGAGGACATGCTGAAAGGGATACTGGACGTGCGCGACCTCCCCGATCCCATAGGGAGAGTCGACCTCCGCACGAAACTCGACGAGGGCCTCGAGCTCGAGCGCGTCTCGTGCCCGATCGGCGTGCTGCTGATCATCTTCGAGGCGCGGCCCGAAGTCATCGCCAACATCTCCGCCCTGGCGATCAAGTCCGGCAACGCGGCGATCCTAAAGGGCGGCAAGGAATCGAGCCACTCATTCGAGGCCATCGCGCGCGTCATCTCCCACGCCCTGGCCGGCACGGAGGTCCCGAGCGACGCCATCCAGCTCGTCAAGACGCGCGACGTGATTGACGACCTGCTGTCCCTGGACCGGTACATCGACCTGGTGATCCCGCGAGGTGGGAACGAACTCGTCCGCTACGTGAAAGACCACACCAAGATTCCCGTGCTAGGCCACGCCGACGGCCTGTGTTCCGTGTACTTGCACAAGGACGCCGCTGATATCAAGACGATGGCCGTCAACGTGGTCATGGATTCCAAGTGCGACTACCCCGCGGCGTGCAACGCGGCGGAGACGCTCCTCGTGCACGAATCCGTGCTGACGACTGTCTTGCCGGACGTGGCCGCCGCGCTGCTGGACAAGGGGGTGAGCCTGCGGTGTGATGTAAAGTCCAAGGCCGCGTTGGGCGAATGCCTGACCAAGAGCCAGGCCGCGCTGCTCCAAGATGCCCGTGCCGAGGACTACGACACGGAGTTCCTCGACTTGATCATCGCCGTCAAGACTGTGCCTGGCGAGCATGACGAGGCTGGGCAGTCGCAAGCGCTCGCGACGAACGGGCATGTGGCGTCGTCAGAAGAAGGCTCGTCAGACGCACGCGACGCGCACGACCCCTCGCTCCTGGCCGCCATAGCGCACATCAACGCCCACTCCAGCCACCATACCGACTGCATCGTGACGGCGTCGGCGTCGGCGGCGGAAAAGTTCCTCTCAGCGGTGGACTCGGCGGGCGTGTACTGGAACGCGTCGACGCGGTTCGCGGACGGGATGCGCTACGGGTTCGGCACCGAGGTCGGGATTTCGACGAACAAGATCCATAGTAGGGGACCCGTGGGGCTGGAGGGGTTGACGATTTACAAGTACAAGCTGAGGGGCAAGGGGCATGGCGCGGGGGAGTACGGCGATGGGGAGGGGAAGAGGAGGTATCTGCATGAGAAACTGGAGGTTTAGGTGTCAATACAGCACGGCTGATGGGTGGTAGCGCTCAGCCGAGTAGATTGTGAGGCTGGACAGTTATTTTTTTGAGTGTGGCGTGCATCACGCTGGCATGTACGAAGCATCCTATGTTATGCTATGGCGTTGAGATGTCTCTGGAAGCACGGAGGACTCTATTCGTTCAACGAGTCTGCCTTGCGTCTATCCGAATGTTCATGTCTCATCAGCTCGTGCCTTTCTATTAATGCAATGCGACAACTTGATGGGGGAAGAAGTCTCGCTTGGCTCTCTTGCGGCGCAGGAGCACTGCAGATCACTCCGCCCCTTATGCCAATGGCCCTCGGCACGCAGGGCAACCAAGCTGCGCGCAACAACAACTCGGCAATATCAGACTTACTTCTTTATCAGCAGCGACGTTCCGCCCATTTCCTCCGGTTGGTCCAACCCCATGGCGGCTAAGATGGTGGGCGCAACATCCCCCAGCACGCCATCCTGTTTCTTGAGACTCCATCCCTCCGGGGCATTCGCCATTATAAATGGCACCTTGTTCGTGGTATGCGATGTCTTGGGTTTGCCCTCTTCGTTCAACATCTCCTCCGCGTTACCGTGATCCGCGGTCACGAACAAAATGTAACCCTCCTTTTTGCAGGTTTCATAGACGCTACCAATGGCGGCGTCCGTGGCCGCACAACCCTTGATGGCCGCTTCGTACACTCCAGTATGCCCGACCATGTCCGGAGGAGCGAAGTTATTCATCAGAAACTCGTACTTGTTGTCTGATATTCGCTCGCTGAGCTTGTCTGCCACCCCTTGAGCGCTCATGGGTGGATCGAGGTCGTATGTGGCGACCTTGGGGCTGGGAATGAGTTCTCGGTCCTCGTTCTCAAATTGTTTCTCGACCCCACCGTTGAAGAAAAAGGTCACGTGCGCATACTTCTCGGTCTCGGCGACGTGGCATTGCTTCACGCCTTTCTTGGCTAGCCATTCAGCCATGACGTTGCCCATGTGTTGAGGTGGGAAGGCGACTGGAAAGGTATAGTCGGTCTTGTATTGGGTCATGGTCGTGATATGGATTCCTGGAGGATAGGGGAAGTCCGGTTTGGGGGATCGGTCGTAGTCGCCCAGAAGCTGGGTGACTTCTCTAACTCGATCGGATCGGTAGTTGAAGAAGAACAGAGTGTCGTTTTCTTTGATTCTTCTCTCATCCCCACCCACAATGATGGGCTTGAGGAACTCGTCGTTCTCGCCCTTTTCGTATCGGGCCTTGATCGTGGCAACAGGATCGGAGGATTCCTCGCCCTCACCAAGCACGATGCCCTTCATGCCTATCTCGACACGGTCCCACCTCTTGTCTCGATCCATGATGTAGTACCGTCCGACCACTGTAGCTAGTTCCCCAATGCCTAGTTCTTGCAGCTTGGCGAGCAGTTCTTGCATGTAACCGGCAGCACTCTTGGGATCGGTGTCTCGGCCATCGCCGAAGAAGTGAATGAAGACCTTGGGTACCTCCAACTCTTTCGCAACTTGGAGAAGGGCAAACAAGTGCTTGATGTGGCTGTGGACACCTCCGTCGCTGATGAGGCCGAGCAGGTGCAGTCTCCCATTCCCGTCGACAGCCCTCTGGAAGGATTTGCGGATATTTTCCACCTTGTTCATCTCACCCTTCCTGATTGTTTGGTCGATGCGCACCACATCTTGCCAGACAACTCTACCTGCGCCAATGTTAAGATGGCCGACCTCCGAGTTTCCCATCAAGCCCTCGGGCAGGCCGACCGCCAGGGATGAGGCCTCGAGCTCGGTGTAGCCCTGGGCAGTTTTCGAGCCGTCTTTGGCAAACTCGTCCATCACCGGAGTTTCGGCGGCAGCAATGGCATCGCCCTCGGGAGGGGAGTCGTCTGACGGAATTCCCCAGCCATCAATAACAACTGGAATCGCGAGATTAGCAGTTGCAGTGGTGCCAAAGGTGTCGAAGTGTCGTACTCAACACAGCCTTCTGGTCTACCTTTGCCATCTTGCAGCGAAATGAGGCGTTACTTCTAGCCGGGCAGGTAGGAGGAGACGACAGCGGTTGCGAGGGCAGACGGGAAGAATGTAAAATTTGGACCTGGAAACGATGAACGGGAAGTGAGGGGAGGGGCGTTGATTGGGTGTTTGATGCCGGAGAGCTTCAGAGCTGCAGCCGCGGGGTTGGGTACGTCACTCGCTGCCCAACGCGCACCAACCGCCTACAACCGCGCCCCAACGCTGCTTCCATCCGCCCATGGCCCAATGGCTCTCACTCTCCGAACACAAGCCAACCGCTGTGCGATCGTCTGCTTTTTATTCTCCCCTCACAGGCTGGTGCAGGCTCAATATTCTGTGTGTGTGCCATGGCGTGTATGGTCAGATTGATCGTGCTCGAGCTCGATTCCGGCCGGCCATCCACTCGATCATCTCAGATCTCAGTTCCCTCCTCGTAAAAGTCCACGCCCACGTGGCATGCCTCTCGGTGCCTCACCCCAAGCTCTTCCCGAGGACGCGTAAAGTGTCGAGGTCAAATACTCGCCGCAAAGATGACCCCAGGTGAGCGGTACACAAACTGCGCTACAAGGTCGCCACCGGTTGAGTTCGACACGTTGAAGAGAGAGTCTGTTGCAGCACGTTCACCGTCCGTTCCGCGCGTTACCGAACCCAGACACATCTCAATCTGTTTCCCGGCATGCAACGGAGTACCTGGTTCAGTCATGCAGCGCACATTCGATGAGCTGACAGCTTTCGACCATCAATGTCTGTGGTCGGATTGATAGAAAGTGCGGGATAGGATCAGCCCACGCCCGGCTGTTACATCTCTGCACCCAGAAGGAAGATAGATCCGGGGCAAGGCCATTGGCTCGCCTTAGCCTGGTCGAGACTTCGGTGGAACCACGGCTGCGCCAGTCGTCGCTGGGCTCGTCATGCTGCGGACCCTATACCCGGAAACATTTCCCGCTGCGAGCACCGGTAGTGGTGGTAGGTGCCACCAGGCGCCTCCAGCTTGCTGTGGGAGCCGCGCTGCCGGTTGCCACAGGTCACTTAGCGGGCCGCTTGGTCCTTCCCTTGCATGACACAGAAATGAATCCATTTCTCTCGAATCGCATGCTAAACCCACCAAGTTACTGCCTGATACCTGGCATGGATCGAGCTTTTAGCGACAGACAGGTGCCGCCAGCCATGCGCTTCTAGCGCAAAGCCCACATGGGCGGCCCCTCTCCTCCTTGATAAGACGATCTTCACTCGACATTTTCCGTTCAACCTTTTCAAGTCGTCATTCCTCTTTCACGTCTCTACCCTTCCGCTTGAATGATTCTACGGCGCAATCCACGCATCCTCCAGGCCGTCTGCAGCAATCCAAGCACCAGGAAGCCAGGCCCATGTCACTCCAAGCAGATGGCCCTGTGGGCCTCGCTGGTGCATCAGGTGGCCAAGGGAGCCCAGACCAGCGTCATCAGCGGCACTCCCCGCCAAGGCCGCCGTCCTCGAGAAAGGCTCTTATGACAAAACTGCGCACATCACATGCTTGTGATCGCTGCCGGCTAATGCGAACTAAATGCTCCGGAGGTGACCGTTGTACTAAATGCATCAAAGACAGCGCGGCTTGTGTTTACGGCGACCGGAAAAGGGAGCGCAACAAGAAGTGCATGACTCCAAGCCGTCGTTCGACACATATGCTGATACTCAACAGGGATCTGGCCGAGAGCCTTGACCGTATCGGCCTATTGGAGGGCGAGAATGGCAAATTACTGAAGGTCCTCCGTGGGTTAACAGAACGGCCGGATTTTCGACCGGAAGAGAATGCCGAGATTATGGACATCTTGGCCAAGGTATCTCCTCGTCCACCACATCCTCTTTCGGGGAGGAGCGTCTTCTAACAAGAGTGAAGTACTCGAATCAAGAAGAGGATGAGCTAGAAGCCGAGTCGAGCAGTCAATCGCAATCGCAATCGCGA
The DNA here is from genome assembly GCF_000585515.1 of Cladophialophora yegresii CBS 114405. Classification (NCBI taxonomy): domain Eukaryota; kingdom Fungi; phylum Ascomycota; class Eurotiomycetes; order Chaetothyriales; family Herpotrichiellaceae; genus Cladophialophora; species Cladophialophora yegresii. The sequence goes on along the minus strand of NW_006913047.1, from coordinate 1,348,783 downwards.
TCCCGTACGGCACCTTCTACGATTCCACCGACATCATCCACTCGGACTCCTGCGCGAGCTGGCACGGCGTCCGGTGAGAACAAAGCCGGTTCAAGCGTAGGGTCTCCCGGTAAACAAGGAGAGCTACCACGCATCGTCTCTTTAGACGGGGGAGGAGGAGCCTCTGGCTTCGTTGGGAAGATGTCGGAGATTTCTTGGATCCAACGTGCATTCGAGACCGTCCGCGGGTATCGCGATGACAACCCTGGTCGCGTCCATGCGGCAGAAATGGACGTAAACATCGCTACAACCAGCGACTTTATATATTTCATGGATGACACCAACGTCCTAGGCGTCGATGAGGACTACGTGGACCAGTATCACTGGCCTGCCAAAGAAAGCATGGTGCTCCTGTCCGAAGCCTTTTTTCACGCCATGCAAGGCGCGTTCCACTTCGTCCTCCGCGAGCAGTTTCTGCAGCAGGCATACCAGTTTTCGGGCACGGGACAGCATCCTTCGTGGTCCAAAAGGCATTGGCTTGCGTTGGCGAACCTGGTGTGGGCGATTGGGTCCAAATGGTTGCAGATCACGAAACTCAACGAGCCAGACTCTGATGATGACCATCTCATCTTTTATGCGAGAGCCCGTGCTCTGGGACTCGACCACAGGGTAATGTTTGACCATCCTGACGTCGATCGTGTCCAAGGCATCGGCTTGCTGTCCTTCTACCTGCTCATCAATGGGTCCATCACACGGTCTGTCCCATGATTCCCTCGACTTTTGTTCTTGCTGACTGTATGGGCAGTGCTTGGAATACTTTGGCCCACGGCACTCGCCATGCTACGGCACTGGGTCTCCACCTCAAAGTGACGGATGAGAGTGTCGGCGAATTGGAAAGAGCCCGACGTGCGCGAACGTGGTACTCGCTCTATAGCCTGGAAATCTTGATCGCCGAGATGACGGGGCGTCCCAAATCCATCTTTTTGATCGACGTCACTATACCAATCGATTTATTCTGGTCGGTTCCACAAGAGATTTTGGAGTTCTCCGGGCAAGTCGACCACTTTTTGTCTCCTGACAGCTCGAGAAAGCTGTGGCTCGAGTACTTGCACGCCGGCCGCAATATATCCCAGATGACTGGTGGCATGATGCCTTGGAAAAGCTTTGCCTCGGTGGGACGCAACATACCGACCTCTTACTTGCCCCATCGACTGCACTTGTGCCGCCTGAGCGACAAAGTCGCGGCGCAGATGTACAGCGGCACGTCCGGAGATTCGTGGTCCGAAATACAGAGCAAGATAGGCAATTTACAGGCCGAGCTAAGACAGTGGGCCGAGGATCTGCCCGAAGAGCTGTCTTTCCAAGGCCAACAGCATGCCGATACGGATCCGAGGATCAAGATCGAACTGGGCATGTACTACCACAGCGTGGGGATGATTCTCAACCGGCCCTGTCTATGCGAAATCAACATCAAGAACGAATCCGCCCGCTCGCAGGAGTTCAATCGCAGTGCCGCGCGAGCGTGCGTGCATGCGGCCATGTCTATGCTTGCGCTCATGCCGGATTATCCCACGGCGCACGAAGCCAATCAGCTTCTCCCGTGGTGGAGTCTGCTGCATTTTGTGGTACAAGCGACGACGGTATTGTTGCTCGAGCTCGCCCTTGATGCGCAGCACTTCCGCGACGAAGTTCCGCAGTTGGTCACGTACGTGCGCAAGGCCATGGGCTATCTTTGGTGCATGACCGAGGGGTCACTATCGGCATACCGCGCATGGCGGATTTTGCACCAGCTGTTGACCGAGGTGTCTATGCGACACGAGGACTTGGATCTGACGGACATTCCGACCCAGGCGCCACCGCCGGCCGGATGGAACGATCATCTTGAGGAGGCTACGGTCCAGGCGTTCTCCTGGAGCGAAAGGCCAGAGTATCCATTTCCTGGGAGCGGATGAGTCATGCTATGAAACACCCCTGGAGCAGGGCAAAAGTGGACATGGTCATAAAGTCGGGGCTGTACCTTGAGCGATACCTGCTGACCAAGCAAAATCGAAGCCCGGATCATCCACGCAACATCACATCTTGTGGTTGTGGGCATCGTCCTGCAACTCACAGCCGCCCGGCCCTTTGATGTGGCAGGCATCAGACAGCCGCAGGGACGGATCCGCCACAAGCTATACATGCGTCACTCCGCGCTTATCCTGGCAATGTGGCCACTCGTCAATATGTATGGCCAATGATCTGCCCCTACAGAACAGCTTCTCTGTAGTCAAGTGTTGACGCTCAGGCTGAGTCCGAGATGCACTCCGGTCCATCTTCGGCGAGCTTCCCCGCGTTCTGGTGTCCCATGCGCAGCCTCGGCTCGCCTGAGCCCTCCCCTCCGCTCCTCAGCCTATCCCCAAGTCCATGACCATACTCTATATGGGATTACGGAATGCAGAGTGATATAAGATGTTTAGTGCTCTAGGAAGCCGTGAACACTTAGGTTCAATACAAAGTCAGGCTAGAAAAACGATCAGATCAACTGGGCTTTGCCACGCCCTTCTCTAAAGGTCGACTGCGACAAATCTGGCTGAATGAATGCCTCAAGGTCTAAACACCGACACAACCGCCCAAGCGCAACACCTATTGTTTGTTAGCATACCCGTGAAGCGCACGGGCTTTGTTTCCCACTTGCTTCACGCCTTTCGTCCTTTGCTTTTTGGTTCCCACCGCACGACAATGCCCTACCTCGACCGCGACGGCGTGAAGATCTACTACCAAGTCCACCACGATGAAGGCAGCGAGAGCACCAACAGCAACAGCAACAGCAACAGCAATGTCCGGCCACTCCTCCTCCTCACTCACGGCTTCTCATCCACCTCCGCCATGTGGACGGGCCAGATCCCCGCCCTCTCCCGCCATTTTAGACTCATAACATGGGACATGCGCGGCCACGGCCAGTCAGACTCACCCACCGACCAGGCCGCATACTCCGAGTCGCATACCGTAAAGGATATGGCTGCGATATTGGACGTGGTAGGCGGAGGACTTCACAACGCCACTGCTCCTGCCCCCGCCCCCGCGATCATAGGAGGCCTCTCCCTCGGCGGATACATGAGCCTCGCCTTTTATCGGACTTACCCCGCGCGCGTGGCCGCTTTGCTCATAATCGACACGGGCCCCGGCTTCCGCAACGCCGACGCCCGGCGCAAGTGGAACGACACGGCAGAGCAGACTGCGAGGTCCTTCGAGGCGCGTGGGTTGACTGTCCTTCGCGGGTTGAGCCCCGAGCGCGCGCACGTGGCGCATCTGCATAGGGATGTGACGGGGATGGGCCTGGCGCGCGCCGCGAGAGGTATGCTCGCCCAGCGTGACGGGAGGGTGTTGGAGTCGTTGGGCAGCGTACGCGTGCCGAGTCTCGTTGTCGTCGGGGCGGAGGATCACCCGTTCTTGGCCGCGAGTGAGTATATGGCGATGAAGATTCCGGGGGCGAAAAAGGTCGTTGTCCCCGGGGCGGGGCATGCGGTTAATATTGATAATCCCAAGGGGTTTTGGGAGGGCGTGATGCCGTTTTTGGAGGAAGTCAGGCAGAGGCAGGGAGGAGGGGGAGGAGGAGGTGGGAGGGCGAAGCTGTGATGATGCTTTCAGTATTTACGCTAGCTGTTCGGGAATCGAATACTGGCTATCCTATCGCAAGTACTCGTCGGCTTTTGAATCACTCAGCCGAGATCGACTCTCCGGTGCACTTTGTTCCCAATGAAGGCAGTCACAGTGCATAGGTGACTGTATTAGAAATCTGACGAGGTATGTACACAGTAAGCTCGGGTGCCAGTGGCTGAGGGCCAAGATAAGGCTCGTGGACCGGCTGAAGATCCATCCTATTGAGAAGCTGAAGATCCCTCTCTGGAACTGGCTTCAGGTCCATCTTGTGAACCAGCTGAAGATCCCTCTCAAGGACTGGCTGAAGACTCCTCTCGTGAACCGGCTGAAGATCCGTGCGGTGTGGCAAACGGAACTTGAACAGTTACCACGGAATTTTGGGGTTGGATCAGTCGTCGTCTGTTTGGTTCCATTCCGATCATCTCGCGGAATGGTAATAACACGGCACTTCATTGCTGACCAGCCAGTTCAAAAGTTTCAGCGCGAGCGAACTGTCGTCTTTCGGGTCCATGAAAACGAACTCCTATTCTGCCTCTGTAATCTTCGAGTGTCAGCCGCGAACCACGACCGGTTCGGAGCTCCAGTCCAATTTTCCAGTTAGTTCTCCAAGGGTCTTGCAGTCCTCGCGTCGGTGGCATCCCAAAGACGGCAGTGATCCGGTAGCAGAGACGTGGCGCAGAGATAGGACCTGCAATCCCGATGAACCTAAAGTTGAGGTACTCCTCGTACGACTGGTTCTGGCGCAAGTCGATGGGTGCCCCAAGCACGTCGCCGGCCACAATGTCAGAGTCGTGCCACTCAACAAGGTTGGAAATGAATGTCGGGTCCTATTGTCGATACGCGTTGAAATCCACAAACTGCCATTCCGAGCGGAAAGACTCTCGACGGACATAAGGATCGGTAACCTCATCGCCACTGTGGTTGCTATGCCCGGTATCGAGATTGCGCTCCTCGTCCTTAGCGCTATGTGTCGTAACCATGTCGAGGTCTTGGTCCCCATTATCGGCAGCGCCGCTGTGTCCTTCCTCTCTGGGTCTGATCATGACATTCTCTGAATGGCCAGCGAAAACAAAACATCGATCGGCAACTGGGAGCCGTTGCAGAGCTGTCTTGTATTTAATTTCTGTTGTCCAGGAGCGGAGGAGCTCCTCCCACAGGTAAGCAGGGAAGACTTGTCGCTGTTCTTCACTGAAATCGAGGAGAACTTACCCACCATTAGGATCTTTTCTGAGTATTGTCAAGTGTTTTTTGCGGCGCTGATCTACTGGTTGGGTTTGACGGACGAGGGCTTGGGCTCGGGGGCATCTTTCATTGTCGTGCGGTCGTCCATCTACAGAGGGCCTCGACGACCTTTCAATTGGCAGGGTCGACGTACTGGAAGTCTCTGTGTCTCACATTAGAGTACACTCTTTGTATGAGTTGACTTGGTTCATATCGAAGGAAGAAGTGCCAGACTTTCACTCACTGGACACAACTTGATTCTGTGAGCAGTCGACTTCACGAAGCTCAGGCGCGAGAAGTCAACCAAAAGGCGATTGAAGGTGAATGAGAATGAAGAGCGGATGATGTGGTGAGAAAACGAATGGTAGGGCGAGACAAGAACAAGGAAGCGGCCTCTGATGGCTACGCTTGAGAGCTCTGTGTGGCGAGACGTCAACACCTCAGGTCAGGCCGCGGCAGTCGAACGTGTTCCGATGATAAAGAGAGCAGCAGCAGGTTACCGCTCTGACATTGCTTCCCTTTTTTGGGCGGCGCCACGCAACCGTCTTTGCATTAGCCCCGAAGGTGAAAAGCCTCTGACGGTAGGCAGAAAAGTCACCTGTTGGATCTTCACTGCGAGTCAAACTCAATCACAAGGACACAAAATGGACCTAATGCTCGGATAATTCAATGACTGATTCTTCTGGTGCTGCCTCGGCCGTGGAGGCGGTGTCCAGCTGTAAGAGACTATACCAGTTTGACCACCCCACAAGGGTATTTGCCATGTATCCGGGACATTGTATCCTGCTCTCCGAGCTGGGACGCCGTCCTTCGCAGTGAGTTTCTAGTACTCCTTCATTCGAGTGGCGCTAAGGTCATTGTGCGATCTCGATAGAGGATGAACATATGGTGAGGATTCAGCAGGACTGTGATGTCTCAAGAGATAAATTGAGGTCCGTGGGTGTCACAGCCTCATGGCGAGGAGCTTAACTCTTTGAGCCCAAGAAAGCTCGCTACTGCAAGCGTAGAATGAGAAGCCTGGATTGACTAGTCGCTCATATGAATTAATTCATTGTCACTGACCAGGAAGCCCTCGGGTGATCCAGCCGTTGCGCAGATCGATCTACACTGCCAGATGCGCGAGGAAGTGAGATAGCCCGCTCCGAAGAGGTGAATGCGAGGGACAGGGAGCTCTCCTAGCAGAGTGAGAGCTCCTGAGGTGATTCGAGACATAGCCAGGCAAGAGGCAGGGAAAGGAGTGAGTGAGGTTTGTCGCTCGCGACTCAATCACGTGGTTGTCATCCCCTGCCCCCCACCCACAGAGTCAGGGCAAGTTAGCCGGGCTCTTGCTTCAAGATTCCCTGCAGACATCAAGTGCTTGGATCACCTCCTTCGACCAACATGCCAATCATGCACTTATCGGCTTGTTGATACCTCCAAGAAGGCATACCCAGCAAACTTGACTTGTAAGCCTCTGACTTCCCCACAGCAGCTGGCGACGAAAAGAACCCTTGGGTGAGGACCCTCTCGAACCTGCCCTTCACGGCTACAAATGCGCCTGCTGGCAGGTCGACTCTTGCCCTTCTTCCTACGGCTCCTCCAACCTCAATGACGGCGACTTGCCCTGGGATCTCGTGTGCCCCGAGGCTTCTCTTCTAGCTCATCCATCCGCGCATTCCCCGACACCACGATGAAGACGACGTATTCCGTGAATGCGCTCAAGCGCTGGTCATGCAAAAGCAAGAATCTACCCAGTGACACCTCGACAATCAAAGCCATCCACGTCTACGATTTTGACAACACGCTCTTCTGCAGCCCGCTGCCCAACCCGCTAGTGTGGCATTACCAGACGATCGGCCTTTTACAGACATATGAGACACTAGCCTTCGGGGGTTGGTGGCATGATAACAGCATTCTCGCTGCAACAGGCGAGGGACTTGAAAAGGAAGAACTCCGTGCATGGGAAGGTCATTGGAATGAGACGGTGCGCGAACTCGTCGAGCTGAGCATTGCGTCCAAAGATACCATCACTGTTCTGCTCACTGGGCGAGGCGAGACCAACTTCGCAGACCTCGTGAACAGAATATGCAATTCGCGAAAACTCGACTTTGACTTGGTCGCCCTCAAACCGGAAGTCGGCCCTTCAGGACAGCGGTTTGACAGCACCATGAGCTTCAAACAAGAGTTTCTGAAAGAACTGGTCTTCACCTATCAGTCCGCCGACGAGATCAGAATCTATGAGGATAGGCCCAAACATGTCAAAGCGTTCAAGGAATTTTTCGAACGCCTGAACAAGTCTTTTCTCTCTCACAGAGTCGACGAGCCACCGCCGCCTCGGAAACCCATCAACGCCGAAGTCATCCATGTCTGCGAGTTGAAGTCTCTTCTCAACCCAGACACGGAGATCGAAGTTGTCCAACGCGCGATTGCTCGACACAATGAAGCAATCTCTTCGGGAGCACCTACCATGACCAAGACCCTACGCAAGCACTTGAAGATTGATGAGCACTTTAGCTATTTCGGCTACATGATCAACCAGACCGACTCTGCCCGCCTCCTCACTCTGTTCAACATCCGACCTGATCTTATTGATAATGGCGAAGTTCGCCTCCTTGCCTCCAGCATTCTCATCTGCCCCTTCTACCCTCGGAACGACATACTGAAGAGGGTGGGTGGACGTGGCCACAAGGTCACCTGGCAAGTCACCGGCATTGCCAAACATGGCGACAGCATCTGGGCCGCTCGAGTGGCACCCGTGAACGAAACGAAGATCTACACGCAAGATCCTACCCCAGTCGTTGTACTTGCCATCCGAAAAGGCGCCAGGCAGATCGACGCGAACAAGATTACCCAATGGCAAGATGTTCCTCCCGACAAGGCATTCATGTTCGTCACCACGGTGGCCGACAAGGTCATGTTGAAGATCGAAGACGATCACTCCTATCAGCAACATCACCGTGGCGGCCGTAAACCCTTCCGTGCGAACGACGGCAACACCGGTCACAAGCGGAAATTTGATGACTCCAACTTTAAGAATAAGGAGTCCTACGCGAGAGCCGCGGGTGGAAGCGATCGAGACGATCATGTCCAGAGAGGAGGCAGATTTGCACAGCGCAATGCACAAAGCAAGGCGAACTTCAACAATCGCAATAACCCTAATGTCGGCGGAAACCGAGGCAACAATCAAGGTACAAACACCAACGCCAGACAACGGGGTCCAGCTTCAGGTGCAGGAGGTCCCAACAGAGGCGGTAGGAGTGGTGGTGCTGCCGGCGGAGGTGGTAACCGCGGACCTCCAGCATACCGAAGCCTCGATGACTATCCTCCGGGAAATTTCGACGGCGCCAATGACTCCAAGACCGGAACGGCAGAAATGGTCATGAACTATTAGCATCGGTTTGACCAGAGTCTTGTGAGATTTTGAGGGGTGTAGTTTTCGACTCGTGGGTTGAGCTGAGCAATGATCGTCAACTATGTGTAGAAATGGGTGTACTGGCACTTGTCACGGCGTATCATACGGACATGGATGTCCACATCGGTCAATTCACAATAACGATTGGGCAGCAAGGCGTTGAATGGGCTGCACGATCATGCATGGGATTCACTAAGGTGTACTATGGACAGTGTGTCGGCAACTGCAGTTTGCGTTTGAGGCGTGGTCTTCAAGTGCTGACGCACCATCACTGTCATGATACACAGAAATTCATGCGAGACCCAGCACTCAGCGAAGTGCAGACGGGCTTGAAATGCATTACTACGCAGGTTGGTAGAGTTAGACCAAACGGCTTCTGTCTACCAAGGAATGTACACTATCGACTATCAACGAGCTGATCAGCATTGTACTTGTCTACTACACCGAATATGATGACGAAAGTGGAGAGCAGCACTGTTGTTCCACTGTACCTTGTTGCTCTATTCTTTTCCGTGCGTTACCTACCTACCTACCTACCTAAGGCAGGTAAATACACTTCACCTTTTCGTTCCTCCGTCCCCTCCCACAAAGCCATCATCGTGCACACGTGAAAGGTTGCTATGATGTATGCAGATAGAGCATTGACTGTGACTTTTTCCCGAACCATATTTTCCTTTCCCCTCCACAAAGCGAGGGAGAAGCTCTATGTACCTAAGGTATCCGACCCTTTTACTCCGTATCCAAGATTCATGCATTGCCGCGCATTAAGTAGGTACTCGCTTCAATCAATAAATGACTGGTTTGCCTTGCCGTCCCCACCTAATTGCTTCAATGTGGAAATAGAATAGATACCGCATTGCCATACGTGTATGGCAGATGATATGATGCTTTTGTTGTGTTATGATAGGACGATGAAAGTAACTTTTCGACGCAGATGCAGTTGTCGCGAGGAGAATGATTTTCGCCGTGGATGAGAATACGATTGCTTTTGTTCGTGATGAATGTGCTGTGCTGTGCTGTGCTGTGGATGTCCAATGACCTTTTGATGCAGTTGCTGCGAGTAGAACCCTTTCCGCCACGAGAAGACGGTGGCATTTGTCGTGGTAGATGTGCTGTGACGTGATGTGCCACGGCTGTTCGACCGTGATCAATGTGCTGCTGCGATGTGATGGAATGTCCGAGACCTTTGGATCGTGATAAAAATGTGCTACGACGGGATCTCCAATCTCTCTCTCTTCGACCGCGAGTGGGTACGAGATTTGACTCCCCAGTGAGCGAGGATGAACGACGTCGTAGTACTCCGTAGTGTTGCCGTGCTCTTTCCTTAGGACCTTTTTGTTTCTTGACCGGTTCAGATGGGGGTAATCGTGCCGCTGTGTGCGCTTGATGAGGCTGACCAGGCTTGACTTGCGAGGCGTAGTGGAGGCTACGAGCGGTGGGTCTGTCCCGGCGGCTTTGCTGGTACATTCCCTCGAGGCGAAGGCGCGGTTCCTGGAGAGATCAAGACATGTTCCGTTGGCCAGCTGTGCTTGATCCCGGGTGCCGTTGTTCAAGCTGTCGGGTCAACACCGTGGCTGGCCGTCCTCTCACTTCAGAGTCGGGGGGAAGATCGGATCTCCGAAAGATCTTGCAGACCGTCATCTTGCCCGAGAGTCAAGAGGCATCGTGTTTCCAAAAGATCCCCGAGCTCTGAGTTACTGCTCAACGGCACGTCAGAACCCATCGCCCTCATGCCACTCCCTTCCACACGCTCTCGCCCTGGTCTGGGGATCAAAGCCCCTGCGCACCGCGTTCTCGCGCAAATCGTCCAGTTGCTTCCCCATGACCCCGCTCTGGTGTCTCAGTTTCTTATACTGCTCGCTGTCGCGCGATGCCACGCCCTTGTCCCACAACTTGATCAGTTTCTGGTCCACGAGTTCTTTCTGCCTCAGCAGGTTCAACCAGGCCTTCAGGCCTTCGTCCCCGCCCTCGAAGCAGATGCCATACCCGTCGCAGTAGCATTTATGCTGCGAGGGGCAGAATGAGAACCGGCCCGAAAAGATATACTGCCACGAGTATTCCATGATGCGGCCGGAGGTCTTGTCATCCAGGGGCGTGTGCAGCAGCCAGTCGCGGTAGCGGATGTAGTCTGCCCGGGCGCGCTGGCGGATGCGCTGCCCACTGACGGCGAACTGAGCACAGCAGGGTTGCGAGAGGCTGTCCGGGACGGGGACCTCGTCGCCAAACAGGTCGTGGAACAGTTGCGACGTGAGCGCCGGTTCCTCGGGTTTATGGTGGAGATCGTACTTCCACCGCGACTGGTCCACGTGCAGCCAGTCCGGGCAGCCGGGGTCCAGGTGGCAGCGCGTGTTGAAGTAGCCCTGGCGCACGACGTGGGCGTCCGAGAGCAGCTTGATGGTCGTGGCCGATGACACGTCCAGCAGCACGTTGTTGTGCCAGGTGATTTTGTGCGGGTGGAAGAATAAGACCACGTCCGGCAGCGAGTCGTAGTGGTCGACAATGTACGTCAGGTAGACCATGGCCTCGTGGCCCTTGTTGGCGGGCAGGCCGGACCGGCTGGGGGAGTCGTCGACCGTGTAGATCTTCTTGGGCAGGTTGGGCAGGTCGGCGTCCAGCCAGGAGATGTCCTCCTTGGAGAGCCGGCCCATGACCAGCACGCGCGTGTAGTTCGCCCCGGCGGGCTTGGCGGTGCCGGGCGTGAAGAACCGGGCATCGTAGAGTGACGAGGCGTCAGTCTGGCCGTACAGGTATGGCCGCTCCGAAGAGAAGGGGTGGAAGTGCGTGAATAGATAGATTATTGTCAGGGCTCCGAGGGCCAGAGACAGAGTGGATGACTTTCGGAGAAAGATCATGGTCGAAAGCGATACGTGTACAGATATCAAATCGAAGTCATTCCCAGTCTCAGTCTCATTACCATTACCCTGTTTTCATGCTTTTAGGTATTGTTCATGTACACCGGGCTCAAAAATCCCTCGAGGCGTGTCAGGCTGAAGAATGCGACCCAAACGGGCAGAGTCCGAAGTCCGGACTGGACCAAGAAACAAATATGAACCAGATACGTATCATGCAAACAGATGAAAGTCACTGTCACCGCTCCGCTCCAGGCTGACGATCAGAATGGGAGGAAGACGCCAAACAAGTAAGAACAGAATCGAGGAACGTGATGAGAACCTGTTCGTGCATTGCGGCAACGTAAAAAGGGATGATCGCTCGCCTGCTGACGAATGGGAAAAAGGATTGCTGTGTGTCTCAGCTGTGGATACGACAAGCATGCGTCGTCCCATGCCAATGTCGCACCCTGGCTCTGTCTCTAGTAGCTACTGCTGCTTCGGGCCAGAATGCGAGCTCGAGAAATTGTGGTCTGGGGTACGGAGCAGGTACATATTCAGGTACTCAGTACGGAGTAGGAGTGGTAGACCAAGGTAAATAAATGTCTTGGCAGATTCTACGCAGGCTTGAGGACCAGTGAAACTTTCCACACAAGCTGGCTTGCACAGTGTCCGCTGGCCCGTAGCTATCACGATGAGAGGAGTTGCGCCGTCGCTAATGCTCAAGATCTATCCATAATATGGTACATGTAGAGGGTTCTGGTGGAGTCCTCCTGTTCATACACTCATCAATCACATCGCCCGTCCTTCCAGCCATCTTTCCATCTCTCCTTCCAGAGACTGCAATCAAATTCGGGCTTTCCCAATTTGACATTGACGGCATTGTGCGCACGACAAGCCCACATGCCCAGTTCACCTTGGCCTTTGACCCGGGGCTCATTCCCAGGCTGGACCAACCAGTCTTGAAAATCCTCCGCGCAGACATAACACGGGTAGAGCTGGGAGAACGTGGAGATGAACTGCTTCATGATGGATTGTGTCTCGGGCGGCGCGACTTCAGGGTACGTGGCAGCCATGCTGTGGAGGAGCGTCCAGGTGGAGCGGCCGAGTTCATCGACGTCGGGAGGACAGTCTGATCGCGGAGCAACTGGCGCTGCGGCGGCGGCGGCCTTGGGCTTCTTGCCACTGGACTTCATCATGGCAAGCCATGCAGCGGACGAGGTACACGTGCGACATCTGAACTTGCATAAGTGCGCCATTCTCGACTGCGCTGGGCATCATCGACTTACGGCTTCCCGTCCTTGTCCAGAACAACCCCCGGGGCGACTTTCTGCTGCGGAGTGTCTTCATTGCTGGAACGTGACTCCTGGGAGCCAGATGCAGATGCCTTACCCGACAGGAACGGAAACGACATCTCCTGCAAACACTGCAGGCTTCCGCGCACCTTCCTCCTGCGACCACGGCGGCGTTTTGTTCGATAATTGGTAAGTACGTACGGAGTGCTGAGGGTCCTGCTTGCACATTAGAAGCGCAGCCTTGTGAATGCCGAAATATCCGACGCTTAACACGTGATGCGCGATGCAAGGCACCGTGGACACGCCAAGGTCGTGTAACTTCCAGCTTACGTATGGAGCCGTCATTAGCTCCTTCACGTGTCTGCTCTGTTTATGCGGGGAACCTCGACAATCACAACACCGAATCGAACCATTGATCGACTGCGCCGGTGCGACACCCATACAGCGCTCATACACGCGTCTTTCATTATCTGTTTCAGCTGCTGCTCCTCGCGTTCCGAATTGGGCATGTCTGTGTCCGAGTCTGAACTGTCGGAAGCGTCCAAAAGTCCTACACCTCCGGACCATGAACTCGAGGACGCCCTCAGACGCGCAGTCATTAAGGCGCAGAAAGATGAAGTTGACTTCTCTTACAAGTATATACGCACAGCGGCGGAAGGGGAGTTAGGCTTGACGCCCGGTTTCTTCAAGAGCCACGAGAAGTGGAATCAACTCAGTAAACAGGTCATTGAGGAGCAGATGGTACAAAGTGCACCGTTGACGCACGACCATGTGCACGCTGTTGACCGAGATTAGGAAAGCGAACCAGCGTCACAGAGCCCACCTCCGAAGTCGAAGGCTGCAGAACCGAGAAAGAAGTCTGTAAAGCGCAAATCTGCCGAGAGAGAACCTGCGCCGAAGAAGAGGCAGAAGACCGCGAAGCAAACCGCTGACCAAGATGTTTCTGAAGATTTGTCGTCACCTCGAAGCGACCTTGGTTCAGAGCTTGAGGAGGGAGATGAAGAGGAGCCCAAGAAGAAGCAAGGCAAAGCTCCCGCGAAGGCTCGCGCGGCCAAGTCGAAGCCTGTGAAGGGCAGGAATATAAAGGCTACAGTATCCGCGGACGACGAAGACGACGAGGAGAAAGAGGAAAATGGTGCTACCGAAGCAGATTCGACTGAATCTGCAGAAGAGACAAAATCGGCTAGCAAACCCGCTATTACTGACGCCTCGGACAGCGAACTGTCAGTGCTAATAGACGACATGCCTCCGCCCAAGAAGCGCAGACAGAAAGACTCGTCCGGCTCGAAACCCAACAAGACCACGACCAAATCCTCCACAAAGGCTAAATCTGAGGCAGACGATCCCGACCAAGTCGAAATCAAGCGCCTGCAAGGCTGGCTGGTGAAATGTGGCATCAGAAAACTTTGGGGTAAAGAGCTCAAGCCCTACGAAACTCCCAAAGCCAAGATCAAGCATCTGAAAGGCATGCTCGCCGACGTTGGCATGACTGGTCGATATTCACTCGAAAAGGCCAACCAGATCAAGGAGGCGAGAGAACTGGCAGCCGATATCGAAGCAGTGCAAGAGGGGGCGGAACGATGGGGAGCTGCAGAGGATGAGGAGGGTAATCGAGGTGATAAAGACGCCGATTCCAAGCCACAACCCGGTGCGAGGAGGTTAGTCCGAGGCGCGCGGAACTACGACTTTCTGAGCAGTGATGGCGAAGAGACGGACTGATCGTGGTCGATGGCCAACGCCGGCTGGTTTGCGTTGGATGGCATCCTTTGCCCTTCAGGACCTGATCTTTTCCGGTATTGTCTAGTCATGTGCAAGTCCGACTGGGGTGGTAATTATCAGTGGCGTCGGCGTCCACGCTGTACGATATCGGCATGCCAAGCAGAAGCTGTGCTTCATTTGATAGCTTTGTTCCCGCTCATGCGCTGTGCAACGAGGCTGAAGACAGCGACCGATGAAATGAACAGAACCAGATTATAGAACTGCACATGGAAAGCATCAGTCTACCCGACTCTGAAGTCCGATGGCCATCAGGGCATTTCGGAAAAGGAGTCTTACGGCGTTTCGAGAGTATTCGTTCTCTTCAGCTTCTGTTCGCGCTTCCACAAAGAGGCGGCGGAGGTTGGGGAGAGCCATCTTGTGACACAGTAGCGTTGGTCGGAGTGGAGAAGGAGTAGTTTCTAGAGACTGCCAGCCGAAGCGCGGTTAATTGCAGCGTGCGTAAAGGAATAGCAAACATGATGCTCGAATCTGGAGCGGCGTGAGCGGGACGGAGGATATCTTATGCTTCTCCGAAGATTCTACTATCTGCGGGAGGTGTACTTCCCCGTAGCCTGAGCCCCGCTCAGCTCCCGTAACTGCCAACCCAGTCGCATCAGTCTCCTTCATGACCCGAGCATAAGTTTGCACTGTAACCACCTACGAGTAGGTTGCACCGTATCATTGCGGATTATGGAGATGCTACCAGGAAGGACGCGCTTATTAGTGACTCGCGCCGCTAGTACCCCGCGGAAGGACGACGGACTCGCAACATGTACCCATCGAAACCTCACGCGGAACGCACCCTTCTGCCATCTGGTCAGCGTCGATGATATATCAGCCTCGCCTTCAGGCGTCCTGCCCCGAGACTTCCAAGGCTGCCTGCTCAACAACGTCGCAGCAGGTCTGCATGACAGACACTTGGTCGCTACTGTCCTCCCCACGGCCAACGCAGCATCAGCTTCTCAGTGGACGGGCTTCTTCGCTCGTTTCCTTGCTTACTTTCGAGGCAGGGAAACTGCCGTTGGTCGAGGTCACCTGTGAAAATCCAAAGACGGCTCAGCTTCAACACCTTCTCCCACGCCGTATCGTTTAGTAGTCCCCCTGGTCCATCTTTATAGTGCTTCCATGCATTACTACGTATTGACACACACAGCATTGTTGCTCATTGGCTCTTGCTATCTGTGATTGGCCTGGGCTTCGAAAGGTGTTCCAGAACAGGCAACCTGTGGGGCCCCGTTGCTCCCAGTCCTGCCGCAAATCGGTATAGAGATGCATATCAACGGCAGGTCCTGCGTGGTTCTTGGCTTCACCGCAAGTTAGATGTCTCTATAGGCCTGCTATCTGGCACGACCTATGGAGTCGATCACATCATTATACATGTCGAGCCTAATAGACGCTTTCGCACAGGTGGGTGTGTCGGCTGACATGCAAGGCCCTTTGCCTGTCCAGGACGCTGCGCCTACTTCGACCACAGCATATAAGTAAACGCAACGAATGACGACGGTATCCTCTGTCGCAGAACTTTTTTCTCAGTCCAAGCAACCTTCAGTAACCATGGATGGCCACCCGCTTGGTTCGATTCCTCCTCTCACACTTCAGGAGGGTGTTATCTTACCCACCCACCATGACATCCTCTCGTCCAGCGAGCCTAGATGTCCAACGTGCCGTGCTCATCGAAGAGAAAACCATGTATGGCCCACTCTACTAATGTTGGATTGCCTCCTCGCTTCCAGGACTCAGACGACGGACGGACGGACGGGCCAGCGGACGGGAACAATCTAGTGGAGACGCCTCGAAAGGACCACCTCGCCTCGCAGTAGCAGTGAATCCCTCTGGAATATACTGTAGGTAGGTAGGGTCCGACCTACGTCGCCAAAGAAGACATTGATTTAATCCCCTAGGGCCTACCGCTGAAAGGCAGCCAAATGCTGCACACTCTCCTGGTCCACATTGCCAATCGTCCCCGTGAAGCCCCTGTCCTTGACGTCCGCCATCATCTCCGCTCCGACTCCCGCGCCCTCATTCGCGTCAGCATCGGACACCTCGTCCTTGCCCACGACAGTCAATAACACCTTTGTAACATCCACGCTGTCCGCGCCCTTGGCGCCCTTAGCGCCCTTAGCGCCACCACCACCGCCGCCGCGCGCCGCCCTCCACGCGACGTGGTCGTCCGGCCTGACGAGCACAGCGTCCCGCTCCCAGACGGTCCTCACGTCCGTTTCGTCTGGGAGATGCACTCCCTTCAACGGGATGGCCAGCTTCTTCGCCTCGGGCTCAAATAGGGCGATATACTCGCCCTGGGCCGTGAAGTCGACGAGCGTATATTCGGGCCCTCGGCCAAAGAGGTCGAACACGCTGGTTTCGCCGGCTGAGTCCTTGAGGAACACGTGCGGCGCCCGCGCCCCAGGCCACGTCGAGGGGACATACGACGTATAATTCCAGGGCGGTTCTTTTGCCACCCCGTCCGGCACAACAACGGGGGATCCATTGTAGCGGTACCCGAGCTCGACGCCCAGGTCTTTGTTCTCGCCGTCGTGGTGTTGTAAGTGGCGCGTGATCTGCTCGCGAATGTCATTCCCGTCCGCGGTCTCGGACCTTACGGCGTCCCCAGTCTTCGCCACTAGGTCTTTGTAGAAAGAGTGCACCGCCCAGTGCACGCCCGAGCGCTCGATGTTGCGGGCTGCAACGGGGCGACGCTCGGTCTCGTACGATCGCAGCAGCGAAACGCCCCCGTGGCCGGCCAGCACGGCGGCCAGCTTCCAGCCAATGTCGAAGCTGTCCCCGACCGCCGTGTTCATGCCGTACCCGCCCGTCGGGATGTTCTGGTGCGCGGCGTCGCCGGAGAGGAAAACCCGGCCCTTCCCGCCACGCGAGATGTACCGCTCCGCTATGCAGATGTTGGGCCTCCACGTGCTGGTCACGAGGATCTCGTCGATGTCGATGTGGCACGGCGGGCCCGACCCGCCAAGCACGCGGTATATGGTGTCTTTGGGATCGAGGGTCGACGTGTCAAAGTCCAACGGCAGCGGCGTGTGCGCGGTCCACGTGTCGACCTCGTCCTGCGAGATGATGACGTGCCCGCTCGTGAAGAAGATGTGCCAGAACTGGCCTTGGCGGTGCAGCCGCGTCAGGTCGGGCGACTTGAAGTGCACGAGGTAGAGCTTTGCCGGGCTGCGAGCGGACGTGTTAGTCGAAGTGAAGCGCCCCCGTTCTCCGTACGTTCTCTTGGCACAACCGACGTCGGTACCTCTACAGTACGAGCGGCAGTGGGCTGTGACTCACACGGGACCCCCGACCAGATCCACCCCGATGGCCTTGCGCACGCGGCTGCCTCCCCCGTCACACCCAACCACATACTGGGCCTTGACGCGGTGCGTCTCGCCTCTCACAGTGTCTGTGAGTTCGCAGTCCACGCCGGCGTCCGTCTCGGCGAGGGATTCGAACTTCATGCCAAAGTACGAGTCGATGAGCGGTTCGTTCTGGATCCGCGGTTTCAGCCATGCCTCAAAAATCGCCTGCGAACAACGCTGGTAGGGTTCCCGTGGCATCGATCCGTCGTTGGTCTCTTTGATATGCGCGCGCCACCACTCGGGCGAGGGGAGGTCCTGGGGAGAAGTAAGCAGGGCGACCGAGGACAAGGTAACGCAGTTACCACGCAAGCAAGGACAGCAGTGCACTGCGTGTGCGTTCCACATGCTCTGCTCTGCTCTTCTCTGTCGTGTAACTACTGGACAACAAAAAAAAGCAACCACACATACCCATTTTGTGATGAGCTCGCCTCCCTCGGACAGGCCCGTGCTGAAATTGACATTGAACGAATAATGCTGCGGGACGCCTAGATGTGAGAGTACGGAATGAGCCCCTCCTGCCCACCGGGCGATAAGTAGGTTTTGCCTTTTTTCGAATCACCAGCCGTCGCGACAATTCACCAAGTTCAAAACTTCCGTACGCGGGGTGGACAGACTTTCCCCCGGCGCGCACTCACGTACGTACCTACTTCCCTCAACCCACGGTCAATCCCCAACCGCCTAAGCAGCTCCATGCTCCGACAATTCGTAATGTCCATCTTCGGCCACTTTGTCGTGTCGAGATTGCGTTCGACGAGCATGCACGGGGTGCCATGCTCGGCGAGTTGAAGCGCGGCGATCAGGCCCGCGGGACCGGCGCCGACGATGAGCACGGGCGTCTCGTGGTGGTGAATCGTCTGCGTCGAGGTCAGTCGATTGGGGTCGATCACGAAGCGAGGAGATGTAAGTATGCATGTCGAATGTTGGCTGCGGTGCTTGTCTGGGTGGTACATGTACAGAGCTACTTGCCTCGCTCACCATCTTGGATGTTGGGACCACGAAGATCTCAGCATTCAGCCCGCGGTGTGTCGAGTGCGAGTGCGAGTGCTAGAGCGTTGTCGTATGATGGATTTGTCGAGTGCGAAGGCGTCTGAATGAGCGAAGCATGTAATTAATGTATATATCATGCGAGACGAGACGAGATGAGACGAGCACCCCCTTCATATTAGACCACGCGACACCGCGTGCCGGGGTAGAGGTATGAGGGAGCAGTGGGTTCCACTACTGTACCATTATGATGGACCAATACCACTTTACAGCATGTGGTCAACTTCGGTTCGAGGTAATCAATGTATCCGGGGAAATTGCGAGGTCAGATCACCGAGCATCCAGCTAGCTAACGGTCGCAGCTCCGCAAGTTAGTGCGTATCGCCCAACCCCGCCGCTTACCTAGTATCTCGTGATGCATCTTTCGGCCGACGTCCCCGTGCTATCGGCGCGGGAAAAGGGTTCGATGCTGATCCGAAGTGCGGGCTACCCCGGGGTCCACATGGTGCGCTTGTGCTTGTCGGGGCGGTGTCCTTCAAGGCCGTGCCTGGCCGCTGGAATGCCGCCGGGAAAAGGAAGGGGAACCGCGGGGAGCACCTAGGGATAGATGCCCTTGTATTGCTGACATCCTGGACAGAATGAGACGCACCTTGCGCATGCCTTACGGGATTCTTACCTAATCCATCGTTCAATACCAGCGGAAGAGGCAGATGGCAGAAATCCCTGTAAAGGCAGGAGTAGGAGGATGTTCGATATCACTGACGGATACATCTACATGTTCGAGTATCATACGTACTAACGACCGTGTTCGAGTTGATCCCCTGCACTCATGCCGCCAAGTCTGATCAAACAGCTACTGCCGGCAAATCATACTGGGCTGGCGTCGCCTCCAGTGCGTCTGGGGGCACCGGCAGCTCCCTGCCTGCGTCTTCGATCTTCCCAGACAAGAATGCCAAAGGGATATTCGGACCCCAGACATGTAGAGAATCCGGTGCGGCGGGCTCTCGGCCAAACGGTGTGTCTTCGTTGACCAAATCACTGTCGGAATAATGCTCCACGATATTCCCTGAACCGTCGAACCTAGCAAGCAGATAGGTTTCAGCAGAATGATCCTAACGGAACGGCTGAGACGGTGAACTTACCAGTAGTCAAAGATCTGACTTCCGAGGACGTGTCGGCCAATCCCCCAGCAGTTGGTCCATCCTTTGGATCGGAGCCAGTCATGGCCGAGCGTCTGCGTGTCGAAGTCATTAACTTCGTAGCTCGAGTGATGGACGACTGGTGGTCGTCCTTCTGGGGCCGCGGCCAAGAAGAAGCTCTGTGGATTGTGTTATTCGGCGATCCCGGAGGACTAGCATCAGACTTACGTGGTGGTCTGTATACTCCGGCCCGAGGTCTATGTGACAGAAACATGTCTCGTCTTTTCCAGTGCCGGGATTGAACACCGCGTCCGTGGGTTTGATATTGATTAGACTTTGGTAGAAGGAAAGCGTGCTATCGAATTTGCTGGCGGGGACGATAAACCCATAATGGCCGAGCTTGTGAACGGCGGATGGCCCAGTCTTGAAGCGTCGAAATGTCCCTTTTCTGGGCTTCTCAAGTGCAAAATTAGGAATGGGATCGGTCTTCTCCAAAGGTGGCGCAGGCCCGTCACTCTCTCTGAGCTTCTGGCCAAAGACAAAGCCGACAGGAAAGCCGTTGGGATCCTCAACAGTGACAACCTTTCCACCGCCTGGTGCGTCGCTATCTTTCACCGCAGAAGCACTGGGGTGAGCCGCAGCTGCTTCCAAATCTGCTAGAGTATCAACAACCCAGTATGCCCCCTTGAAATGTCGCTTCGCATCTGGCGATTCCTCCGCAACGTATATGTATGGTTGAATACCATACCCGCGGAGGTAGATTCGTTCCGGCGTACGATGCTCTTCCACAAAGCCGAAATCAAGGAGAAAGGACAATGCTCGTTCCAGATCCGGATGCTGGTACACCACATGCGCGAGCCGAACAACTCGAACCTGCTTTATCGCCATTTTTGGTACCGGTGAACTGTTTGAGATGGCTGTCGTGCAGGACTGGTGTACGTGGTATCGGCCACTGGTTGTATGGTTTGAGGCGAACCTTCGCTGGAGGTATGACGAAGCCCTGGGCACGGAACTTTGACCAAGACAGCCATATAACATCAGCTCGGTCCGGATTGAGGAGCCTGGGGACGCTCTTGCGGTCCCGCTGTTTGATTTCGCAGCGGGATGCCTATCTTGGATCTTAGAGGATCCCACAGGTTCAGGGACGGTCAAGCACGGTGTTGCCCGGGGGCCGACCACGTGACGCGGATATTCATGGCTTGCATATCCAGTACCAGGCCGTGACTCGTCCAGAGCATCCACATGTGTGCATACCGGTCAGGCTTTAGCATGCCCCGTAAAAGGCTCTTGGGAGTCGATGTATGTTGTCGAACATGGCTCAGGTAGGCAGATATCCCAAGCTACCTTTGTAGCCACCGAAGAAATCCGAGAACCCAAAGTCAATATCATTGCTCCCATCGTAGAATTCCTGCGGTAGTTGTGGGAAGTTCTGAGGGTCAAACATCGAGGGATCGTACTCCGTAAGCTCCCCGAGTGTAGACGTGTCAACCGGTGCCGAGTAGCTTTCCTGCATTGGTGGTGGCTGTTGCTGTGGTACCTCGGGTGGACCTGAGTATGATGCATGGTCGCTGACAATCGAGCTGTTCCCATCCCGCCTATTGAGGTCAGGCGGAGTATTGCCACCCAGACGTGGCATGCGGAAGAAGACCGCGTATCGTTTCGCTAGCTGCCTCTCTTCGGCATTCAACGTGCCTCCTCTCTCTACCATCCTGGCAAGTTCTAAGATATTGTTAGCATGACCTTAGCTCACCTTAGATGGCCATACCTGAGACAACCGATCCCAGCTTCCACCTCTCACTAAAATGTGCCAGAACAAGCTTTCCTAGGTCGTGGCTAGAGGCAATGAGGGGTTGGGTCCTCAAAATATCGCCGTCGACATAATATGGCGGGAGCATCATGCAGGTGAAGAAGGGATGTGCCGCGGCTATATATCTCGAGTCCCAGAGGCTGATAATCCTTGACAAGTCAATGGCACGTTGCCGGAGTGGTGACGATAGCCCCGCTCCGACACTCGACACACTGCGATCATCGGGCTCAGCACTTGAAATCCCAGAGACCATGAATGATGCGGCCATCAACATGAGGTGCGTGCCGATAACCCAGTTACACCGAGCAAATGTCGCGGGCGTGAATGCCAGCGTCTCCGCGTCGAGACGCAGCGAGGAGGGAAGCGCCAGCTTGAAACAGCATATCTCGTTCTCCAAAGTCAACTTCTCGTCTGGTGATATATCCTGCTTCTGGTGTAGACGGTCGTGAACAGTGGCCATGAAATGGTTGGCGACGAGAAACCATGCCCTTTCGTCTTGGTTGCTGCAGCCTCGGAGTGACCTCCACGATTGACCGGGAAGCATGTTGAGTTGCGCCGACGGGACGTCGACTTCAGCAAACCACGCCTCATCGGAGATGGGCAACGAAACCGCCATTCTCTTGCGATCAATGGAATATGGATTCCGGGAGACCGTCGAGGCAAAAGTATCGAGCTCCCATACGGCCCACCAGGCACGCCTCATTTCCTCCTTTTCTACATGTCCAATTGGTGCGGGCGGCCTCAAGTCCTCGTCGTCCACTTCTGAAAGACCCAAGTCATATGCTAGCCTCACGCAGACACCGATAAGGATCCAGCCCTGATGGGTCGGGCCCGACGTGTAGAAGTCTGGAAGATGTTAAACGAATCCCTTTGCAGGCACAACTGGAAAACCAAGGCGTAGGAAACGGAGAGAGTAGAGAACCGGTCTCTACCAGGCACGTATCTGGTCTTCGCAACACAGGTGAACAACTTACAGTTCGCGAGCAGGATGCAGCCCTGCAGGTAGGTCAAGGACGGATTCCGCAGAGATCGAGCTTTGGAGTAGTACTCTCTCGCTAGATGGGCAAATTCATATCCTCGCTTGTTCGGCGGCACGCCGGCAAATCGTGGGTGGGTAGAAAATCTGGCGGACATGGCAAACATGCTGTAGAACAGAAGCGACTCGTCCACCGACAAACCCTGCATGACATCCCCGTCGACCAGTAATTGCCGTTCGTACTTGGCTTGGAAACGCGGTCTATGGAGGATTGGCACCCATGCCTGGACTTTGTCGAAGAATAGATTGAGCAAGTCAACGGCGACCGAGCAAGTTATCCTGCTTTCAGATGCACTGGTCATTGTTGGCGTTGGTACTTTCGTACTTGGTTCGGTTGAGCTGCGGGCAGGTACCTGCTGGTATTCTCGCTCGTTCGCTTCATGGCTTTCGTCTTCGGCGTCATCTGCGTCCGATGCCCCGCTATGGTTTCGCTGATCCGCTGCTTTGTCGGGGTTGTCTGCACTTTGCTGATCAGTCTCTTTGATCTCGGCGAGAAGGCTTCTGAGAGAATCCCGTAGCAGGATCTGGGGAATCTCGCGACAGCCGTCCGGGCCACCGGAGCTCTCTCCAGCTCGAGAGGCTGCTTCGAGCACCTGCACTAGTCTCGAGATGCTGTCGCTGATCTTCCGCGACTGGGCCTTCATTTGCGGCTTGCGCTGAGTTGGCTTCTTCCTTTTCGAGGGGAACGTGCAAGAATTGCCGGTTCGTAAGCAGAGCCCGCAGACGGGGCGACGCATGTCACATTTTGTTTTCTTGCGGTTGCACTCCTGGCACGCTCGTCGCGGCTCGAGTAGCGGAGAATGCGCATCTTCCTCTGCCATGTTGGGCGTCATACGAGCTCAGTAGCCCGGCGGCCGGAATGCACAATCATTGAATTGACAAATCGTGGTGCTGTTTTGGTCGACAGACCGGTGAGTGGTGAGTGAATGAGGTTTGATTCTGCCCACGGTATCTTACTGCTGCAGGCTATGCTTGTTGCGGACACATCGTAGGCGGGGAAGGTCGAAGCTAAAGCCCGCAAGAGACACCAGGGAAGCAGCAGTAGTTAGTACACGGTAGAGGGTGAGCTTTTCACCTGGATTGCCAGATGATTGCTGACGAAACTCGAGCTGACTAAAAATGCACAATCGCCAAGTTGTGTTTGGCCTCGTGGTCGGAAGAATCCCGTGGAGTCAAAAGTGCTATAAGTGGATAGCGACGCACCGTATCTTTGCGGTGAAGCATGTGACTCGGCAGTGCATTTTGCTGCCACCAAGGCACGAGTGGGTTGAGGAGTGAGATCCTGGTGATGCTTCCATTGCATTAATCTTGACAAAACATAAGCCATCTTCTTTCGAGACGCCACATTGACACGCATCTCGATACTTACTCACTACAGCCTCACAGGATCTCTTCGTTGGGGACAACAGCCTCGCGCAAACTGGAGATTCACGCTTCTTACTCATATTACTCCATACCCCACGAAGGATCAAGACCAAGCAAGCAGCGACCCCACGGCCCAAGATTCTTGGAGAAGGAGGGCACGTAGACTTTCCGACACCACAACGCTAGGGGATTTCATCGACTTGGCTCATCGCAAGTTGGCCGAGGTGTTTGGTGGAAGAATGTCTGGCCGGAGACGATGTGATGGCTCTCACGCTGGCAACGGCACTAGTCCCTGGGACTTGATTTCCTAGCTGGTATAGCACACTGGAGAAGCATCGGCGGGGAACGAAGACGGCCTCCTGCTGTTGTCGAGGGGCTAACCGAGAAAGAGCAGTGGTCTCCCCTCCCCAGGCACTGAGACATCGCACCGCCTTCCTGAACCAATGACTCGAGCTTATCCAAGGCAAGGAGCGGCTTCTGCCACCCCGACTTTTGCCAACTCCTTCTCTTCTTGTAAGCCCGACCCATCGAATTCACCACTGCATCCCGCGCTCTCGACTGGTGGCTCAGCAGAGGGACTTCGCGCTCCAGACGCTGGCTGAATCGTTCGACGCTGACTCCTGACCTGATTGTTCCGAGGTCGTTCACTTCACATTGGTCACGACAATGGTCGGGTAGCACCAATCCGTGGCTAGCTGATGGTGTCGCGTGGCGCTAATCTGCTACTGTCACCGTCAATGATGGTCTGCAAAAGTGCACATAGATTGCTCCATGCGACTAATCCAGCAAGTGGTCAAGGCCGCATATGCTGACCGCAGGCCCATGGTCGCAATCTCAGGTCGCCATGCGAGGCTCGCAAACGCTGCAGTAGATCTATTCACGGAGGATACCAATCATACATACTTCCGGACCCTGGCAGAAAGCACTCCTGTCCAAAACAAAGCGGGTTACTCCGGCCATCAGCCCTCGCTTATCCCGGACGCGACCTCCAACATCTAGGCCAAGGATCTTGCTCTTTATCTCGTTAAACGCATTCCGGCGCCGTCGCACACTTGGACCCTGAACGGAATGACCCAGCTGCGTGGCACGTGGGGCTTCGGAAGCCAGCTCACTGCCCGGTTTGGCTCTGCGATAAGCCCACACAACCCTCGACTACCAAGCCCGAGTCTCGACCCGTTAGCTCGAATACCAAGAAGGGAAGTCTACCATGATACTGCAGCAGGACCCACCCACTTGAGGCTGGCGGCCGTCTTCCCCTTCCAAGTGTACGCAGAGTCCCTATATACTCTGGCGAACTCCACGATGCTCCCTGCGTTGTGGAGTACGTCTACCTGCTGGAGAAATCCTGTCCATCGCGATGGGGACGAACAGGATCTACGCCCGTCTACAAGTGGCAGAAACCGTCGCAGACAAGGCTGCCACCCCTTTAGTTAGCGGCAACGGCAATTCTTCCAGTCCTTACAGTGCACCGTTTCGAATCAACGGTCGACTTTCTGTTCTCGACGATTCAATCACTCGTCATGCATTTGACACCGTGCAACTATGCCTGAGAGGTATGTGAAGACACCACTAGTCTCTTAAGAAGAGGAGAGCTTACGCCGTGCATCGACAGGTATCATCATGTCCAGTGTCGGGTACAAAAGGGTCCTCGAAGACGTGATCACCCTGACCGATATAAAGACACCTTCAGAGTTCGAGTCGACATCTCCCACGAGGGCAGACGACAGTCAGAGCGGTCGGCACGTGGACTTCTATTTCGAATTGCCTACTAGTACGTCGGCCAGCGACGGCACGTATCGTCCGCTCCCCTTGTCCGGGACATTCAAGGGCGCCGTCGACTTGAACCAGAATCATCCCCTGAACCAAAGTTGTTCCATCCCAGGTGAATGTGAGGTTTCCTACTGGATCGAGGCCAAGTTTCGCCGCGCCGGGACGCAGGTTGGGTTTCTGCATCAACACATTCAGATCCGATCGCTCTATCCGCGGCTACGAGCGTCGCTGACGAGAGCCACCCCCTTGACCATCCGCGCCAAACCCGACCTGTTCACCCGATGTCGGTTCCAGAAATGTCCCGATCTCTCGCTCACTCTATCCGACTCGGCAATAGTAGTGGAACGCGACCATGCTACGGGAAAGCGATGCGTTACGCTGCCCCTGGCTGTGGCCATGAACGCATCGCACGCTTTTCCTGTGCATTCCCGCCAATCCATGACTTGCGCCGTGGAAGTGAAGTGGCTGGTGACCACACGCTTCTCGACCCGAGCCAGTTGCAAATTCTCCAGCAGAATACCGCCCAACGAGATTGTGCGCAAGACCTCGACGGCATCGACCCAGAAATCAACCATATTGTTCCGTCCGTTGCCGCAATACGACAACAGCGAGGTCAAATCGATCAAACACAGGCCCACGACCCCATTCATCGCAACATCACAACTCGAATTGTCCGTCCCAGATGCTGTCTCCCAGCCCTCGCTCGACTGGATGTATCTGTCAAGGACATACACGCTGCAGTTGTCTCTGCAGTTTCGTGGCGTGCAGGGCGCGCCCAACTACAGCGTCAACGTCAGCCTACCATTGGCGGTTTCTTCCTTTGGTTCCAAAGCAGATGATGCACTCCTCGGTGAAGCATTCCTTGACTATTCAGAGTCTGCCTCGGAGACTGACGAGGAAGACGCCCTCTTTGAGCTGCTCGGTCCGTTAGGGCAAACACCCTTGCAGGCACGACCCCAGCGCGCCTCAGCGAGGACCCCACCGCCGCCGTACTTTCGATGACACGCATCTGTGAGAGAAGAGCGACTGAGAGGTCCACCACTCCCACTTCATACATAGCTGATGCATGTGCCTGGGGCCTGGGGGTGTCCAGCTACGGCCTGAATTGTCGACCCGTACCTAGTACAGCCAGCGAGCCAGCGAGCCGCCCCTCAAAAAGCCAAGCACAGCCAAGAGCATCGATTCCGAAGTCCCAATCGAGAACGGAACGCCCCGCTACGTCTTGATCTCAGGACTTGCTTCCAAAAAGCACCTGTTGCTCCCGAGGCACGGTGTCGACACAGCCGGCCTATTCCAAGCCCGCTAACTGCTAAGGAAATTGCACCCTCGGCGACATCCTCGGTCCATCTTCGGATACATGCCGAATTCTCGTGTTCGGTCTAGATGGCGAAATCGAGAGAACGCTTCAGCACCTTCCGCTCACAATTGCCATTGTTCGGGGACGAATCTAGATCCAGGAGATCGGCAAATTCCTATGCTGGGTACATCCCGCGTGGTCAACCAAGACGTTAAGACCAGCTTCCAACCCAGCCATGTCTCAACTCTGAAGCGGGCCCCGATTCGGACTGTGCCCCTCCCACGCATCCCCCGACATGCGCTAGCCTGCGAGCGCGCCTAACCTCGCTAACCCAACGTCTCCCGACCCGTACCCGAAGGTTCCCCGGTAAAACGTTCCACCACCCTCATCGCCTTCCTCTTACCGGTGTAGGCCAGGCACCCAACGTGGACATGGACATGAAGATGAAATGCAGATGCAGATGCAGATACGGAGAACGGACGGAGAGGGAAGGAGACCACGTGCGTGAGTACTCAGTAGAGGTGCGACTGACAAGCGAGGTTCCAGACCCGACGGCTCAACTACATACATTAACCAGTAGATCGTCGCTCTATTGGCGCTACAGGATATACGGGTGATTTGTACGGAGTACATGGGAGACATAGACGGTAGATCGCGGGTAACTGCCTGAACACTAGAGTGAGCAATCTTGACTTTACAGGAAGATAATCAAGCCGCAGGTTTACAGTACTTGTGGATTATCTGTGACCTGTTTGGGGGGCTTTCATCACAACCGTTGGATTCCTGGTAGGAAAGGCAGCATGTGGCTTGAAACCCTACGCACAGTTTACAGTTAGGGTCGAAAGCCACCACTATGTATGTACGGAGTACCTCTGGCCCTACCCTAAGCCGTGGACTACTGTACTGCTCGCTACCTCCCTACCTCCTACCTGGTACAGGGTACCTATTACCTGCTACTGTACTGCTCATGTGACCTAATACATGTAACTTGTGACTTTGTACCGGGTACCTGTTGTCTGCTTCCTACTTGCTTGCGACTCTACTTGCTCTCTACACTTGCTGCTGGTCCCTCCTCTCTGGCACTCAGGTTACACCTAGTTCGCCTACAACCATGCTACACTCCGTACGGGGTATGTTTCTACTTATGAGGGATACTGTGCAAGACGCGGAACCGAGTTCAGTCAGAGAGAGAGAGAGAGAGAGAGACACACACACACACACATTTGTGCGTTGCGGCAGGCAAAGTGCAAGTCAAGTTACAATTCATCGACTGTGTATCCCCTTGATGCGGTAGAACGAGCAGAGCGCTAATCATACAACGACGAACGAGGTGGGAGGCGGTGCTGTACAATCCTTCCCCTTCCCTTCCGCTCACACACATACCGTCAGGAACTCCTGGATTCAAGCATCTCATGATCGGGGATTGAATCCAATGCGCCAACAAAACGATCAGGAACGACATCTACCGGTCAAGTGCCTGTTCTTGACACATGGACCAGTACGCTCCTCTCCTTCCCAACAGCTCGCTGTGCGTGCCTTTCTCCAGGATTCTTGACCCTCTGCCGGCTTCGCTCTCACCGAACACGAAAATGACGTCGGCCTTCTGAATCGTGGCCAGCCGGTGAGCAACTGCGATGACAGTCATACTTCGCTGAGCAACGAGCTTCTCAATGGCTGCTTGCACCAGCTTCTCCGATTGTGAATCCAGACTCGAAGTTGCCTCATCGAGGAGCAGGAGGGACGGCTGGCGGAGGAGGGCGCGCGCGAGACAAAGACGTTGCTTTTGGCCGCCGCTAAGCGAGGTCTGCGTGTTGATGCCCAATGGGGTATCGTAGCCCCCGGGGAGAGAAATCACAAAATCGTGGATTTCGGCGTCTCTGCAAGCTTGAATGATTCGTTCCTCGGGAATGTCTTCGTCGTCAACGCCGAGGATGAGATTCTCGCGAATGGTTCCGTCGAAGAGCTTGGGTTCTTGGGCGACGAGAGACAGAGCCCGGCGATACGAAGTCAACTCGATGTCTTTCAGGTCGTGATCGTCGAATTTGATTGTGCCGGACACCGGCTCGTAGAAGCGCTCAAGCAACGATACAATGGTCGTTTTGCCGCAGCCGGAAGGCCCCACGAAAGCGACAAACTGACTGCTTTGCACGACAAGGTCGAGGTTACGATAGATGAGCGTGTCTCGGGTTGGATACTTGAAGGAGACTTCTTTCAACTCCACCCTTGCGCCCATTTTCTCCTCCCTCTGCGGCAGTGATATTGGCACGGAAGCCAGTGTTGCCTCGTTCCCACTGACTCGCGAATCCAAGATTCTGTTTGCAGCTGCGGTGGCTTGAGCGATGTTAGGCGCGAAGCTCAGAAAGGGCCCAGCTCCTTGGGCGCCCTGGACGATCGCAATGTAGATGAGGTAGAACTGGAGGATGTCATATTCGCGTGAGGCAAGCAGCTGCCCACCATACCTGAATGGGATCAGTACGCTCTGATGGGCGTGTCTTTGTGTGATGGCGACTTACCAGAAGGTCAGTGCCATGGCACAAAGATCGACAGTATCACAAAGTGCAAAGATGAGGCAGGCATGCGTCCCCTGCCTCGTCGCATCTCTGATCTGACGCTGGAGCAACGTCGAGTATTTGTTGAGGATGAACTCTTCCATAGTCAAGGATGTAACCGTGCGGAAGGCGCCGACAGCTTCGGTTGCAAATTGAGAGCTCTGAGCAAAGACATTCGAGTTCCACTCCACAAATTGAAGCTCGTATTTGATGCGGATGAAGGAAGAGACCAGCATAACCGGCATGGCGGAGCAGAAGATCACCAAAGTCAACTTCCAGCCGAAGACGAAACCAATAATGATGCAGCCGGTGAGATTGAAGAGTGCGATGAGCGGAAAGACCCCGTTGATGCCAATTAGCTCGCCGAGGATTTTGAAGTCCGAGGCCAGGCGGGCCATCAAGGAGCCAGTGGCATTCTCCTTGGCATCGAAGTAGGAGACTGGGAAACGCAAGAGGTTTTGGAAATGTTCGCGCTGATACACGGCCATGACCAGCTGTCCCTATGTTAGCATTGCTGACCACCGCCCGGGCTTCTGCACCTACCACCGAGAGATGATTCGCGAAGGAGCCAAGCAAGAAGTAAGTCAGAGCGAGCGCCAGGCTGAGTACGAAGAACATCAGGGCCCAGAAGTTTCCTCGGTCTTCTAGCTTCTGACCAGTGTAGGTGAACACTACCATCACGTTGGCGAAAAACCAACTTTGGAGCGAGGCCGCAGCTGGACGCAATAGTCAGCTGGTGGTGCCTCTTTCTTGGAACCACTTGAACTTACAGCCGGTCGCCATGGCAGCAATCAGGATGACCGTGTAGAGCATCCAGTACCTGCGCTGTTCGTACAGCAAGCAGCCCACCGACGCAGCGAAGCCTCTCTTCTTTTGAACTTTCGTCTCGTTTCCAGGTCCGTCGGCCGACTTGGTGGTGAATTTACGCTCGAGATCATCCAAGGCAACCTCGTCTTCTCTAGGTACGGCCGGTGCCGATTCCGCTTCTAGCTGCTGTGCGTGTACGAGACCTGCATAAAGCCCGTTGGGAACAGAGAGAAGGTGTTCATGAGTCCCTTCTTCCATCTTCCTCCCCTCGCGCATGACGATGATGTTATCGGCCTTCCGAATGGTCGACAGTCTGTGGGCTATCACAATGGTTGTTCGATCCCGAGACACTCGATCCAGGGCCTTTTGCACGATTCTCTCTCCCCGGACGTCGATGGAGCTGGTGGCTTCATCCAAGATCAGGATCGCTGGATCTCGAATGATGCTGCGCGCAATCGCAAGCCGTTGCCGTTGTCCACCGCTGAGTTTGATGCCGCTTTCTCCGACTTCGGTCTCATACCCCTGCCTTTGTCAGCATTGGTCGTTTCAGCGTAACGCTTCACTCACATCGGGGAGTTTGCGGATGAACTCGTCCGCAAAAGCTTCCTCGCAGGCTTTCCGCACCAAGTCATGCTTTTTGGAAGTATCGGCTTCTTCCCATTGGGTTCCGTTGAGCCCGAAGGCGACGTTATTGAAGATGGTGTCGTTGAATAGGAACGGCTCCTGTTGAACAAGGCCAATCTGCGATCTCCACCATTTAAGATTAATGCTGCGGATGGCAGATATGCCCATGCGGATCTCACCGCGATTTCTTTGCTTCTTTCCCTTTTCTACGTCTGACCTTTCGGCATCGGAAGCACCGACATCATCCTCTTGATCCGTCGGATCCAATTCGTACCAGCGTTCCAACAACGCCACGATGGTGCTCTTTCCTGAGCCTGAAGGACCGACCAGCGCCGTCGTCTTGCCTTTGAGGAAGCGGGCAGTGAACCCTTTCAAGACCTGGACATCAGGCCGAGTAGGGTACGCAAATGTCACGTCGTCGAGTTCGATATCCTCTTGAGACGAGACGTCGGGATCAGACAGTCCCCCGTACGAAATCCTTGGCGCGTCAATCGTTGAGAAGAATTGACCTGCGGCAGGGATGGCTTTCTGAATTGCAATCACCGGGGCAGCGAGGATGCCGAGAAGCATCACCACGATGAGCACGGAAAAGAAGACCCTGCCAAACTTGAGAAGGAGTCCTGGGTCCGTGAGCGGACGACTTACGTGACAAGTGTGCCGATACTATCGATATGGCCAGCCCGATATTGCTTGATCCCAAACCAGAACACGAGCCCGAAGCTCGCATACATGGAAAAGAAGATGGGAGCTAGTTGGATGCCGTATGGGATAGACACCGCAAGCCCACATTTCCGCGCATCCTCCACCGCGGCGAAATACTTGTTGGTCAGGTTCTTTTGGGCCCCCAAAGAAAAGACAGCTCGGATGGAACCGAAAACTTCCCCGGCTGTCGAAGACGCCTTCTTGTTCGCCTCCAGAACTCTCGTCTGTTTTTTGAGAATAAAGGGTGTAGTTATGCTGTAGACCACGACAACGAACAACAGCGAACAGCTCGCCACAAGCGTGACCGACCATGAATAGCGAAAGGCAATGGTATAGGCCGAGATAACCAGGGCTATAGCATAGAAAAGAAAGTAGAGCTTGTCCGAGATGCTCATCTGGATGGTGTTGGCCGCATCCGTGATGGTAGTTGCGACCGCCCCAGAAGAGATTTCATCGACTGCCGCTATCGGTTGCGAGAAGAGTGATTCGAAGTAGGAAAGACGCAGTCTGGCGGAGATACGAAGGCCGGTTATTCGAAAGCCAAACTGTTCCTGTCAGAACCGTGCAACAGGTGGGATTTGATGCCGAGTCAGGGTGTCCAAGTCCTCACCGTCGAAATGTATGTCAGAACAAATCTTCCGATGAACAGAAGAAAGAAATAGAGCCTGATACGCCCAGTCAGAGGTGGAAGCATGGACAGCCTAGCTACTCACGAAAATTTGTTCACAGCTGCTTTGAAGCTACTCTCCTTCGTCGTAGAATTTGGGAGGAAATAATCGTTGAAGTTTTGGGCGAGGTGGCCAAAGATAATGTTCATCAGCGGGAATACCTGGCACAGATGATCAGCCTCCGAAAATCAAGGCGTTGGTGACAACGTACCGCGCCGGACGCGAGGGCGCAGACAGAGCTGACCAGGAGCGCATACCCATCTCTTCTGGATCGGTAGGATAGTACTCTCTGTGAGTCGTGAGCATTGGGAAGCTCTTCGTGAGGCAGGAATGCGAACCCAATAGTCTGAGAAAGTGGCCGTGGCCGGCTTGTCAGATTTCCCATCTTCTTTGACGGCAATGGGTGCCGCTTCGACCACTGCAGGGCCGACGGCTTCGGCCTTCGCTATGGGTGCCTTTTCTCCCCGAAGACGCATGCTGATAGCTCCAAGGGTTTCAGATGATAATAGTCTGCTGCGAGAGTACGAGGGTCCTAGTATAAGAGGCAGCTCAAATACTGCGGAATAGTTGGAGTGACATTTTGCGTCGCGATGTGGCGGGTACCTATTTACTTCGCTCAAGGGTTTCCAGGTCCTCGTGAGCCATCGGTTAGCATACGAGGCGGGTCATGCACGAGATTTCCAAGCCGCTTTCGAACGAATGAGGTATGATCTACGGAGTACGGAGTACTCGCCGTAGAAATGAAGGAGACCAAAAGCCCTTGAGGCCATTGTGTACAGTGGAAGATCATGATACGCGGTTGCCTGCAAAAAGAAGCAAGCGAGCCAAGGAAGTTGAAATCCAGCACATCTGCTTGGCCGGCCGGATCCCATGCCCCATAGAGCCTTTGCGAGAGCCAACCAAGCCGCGACTCGTGTAGACGTCAAATGGCACTTGCAGGGGCGTGAGAGTTGAGAGCGAAATGCGAATACGGACACGATTCACGATGTATGCAACGCTGCACGCACAGACCTCTCAGGGGAGATTGACCCGCCCAGGCAGCCCCACGTGCCGCTTAGGGCCCCCTAACAGAGGAAGTGGGCTGCCCTATGCACCTTCGCACTTAAGTGTAATTGCAGCATGGAGCGCAGCTCCAGGCAGCGGAGTTAAAATCCATCAGCATACAGTATTGTAGTCGTATCACTCTCAGTCTCGCTTGCGAGTCACTGTCTGGCTACTGTTGGTCTGCGGTGTACCAGTTGCAGATCTCCAAGACTCACCATCTAAAGGAAGATCATGCGCAGCTGAATGTGGGTTTCCGCCTCCTTAGCCAGCTCATCCAGGCCCAGTTCTGGCATCTCATCACCGACTCGGGATCTCGGGGCCGCAGAACGCGGGCCAGCTACAGCGCTTTCGGGTTGCGACGGTCACGGACAGCGAACATCCCATCCAACCTCTACTTAATCTTCATCTTCAGCGCATTTTCCGCACGACGGAAACCTGCGTTCCAGCGCTCACCGTCTACGTCTCCACCTGATGGTTGCAGGATGCATTGGCCGTGAGAACATTGACTGCCCGAACGTTAGACGTTAGTATATCATACCGCCAAGCAAACGGGCTCCATTAGAGGCAGTGACTCAGTGCACGTTTTAGCCTCAGTCAAGGTTGAGAAGGACTCACAGAATAGTCGGTTGCAGGCACAGGCGCCTTCGGATCGACTTGTTCCCATTGCAAAAGCCTCACCAGAGTAGCAAGAATCGCTCCCAGCTGCGCATACGCAAAGGTCTCTCCGACGCACCGGTGACGACCTGCACCAAACGGTAGGTATGGGCTGTACACGGCCTTGGACGACACGGCTCCATACCCGTAGTCGGTCGTTTCGTCCTCTCCTTGCGGGCTTTCAGTCGAAGGTTTGTTCCAGCGATGGGGATCCCATGCCATTGCATTCGGAAAAAACTCTTCGCTGCGAGCAGGAACGCCAGGGGCTGCGAGGAGAATATGTTCCGCCGGAACAACGATGTCTGTCTCTGGAATCTGCATCGGTTGTTTGACCTTGCGCATGATCGAGTGAATTGGGCTATGAAGACGGAGCGTCTCCTTGATGACATTGTTGTGGAGTGTCATTTGTTGCAAGGTCTCGTGAGTCGGCGCCTTCCCGCCGAGTGTTTTCAGCTGTTCCTGGTATAACTCCTCGATGAGATGAGGGCGGTGAGCCAGGTGGAGCATAATCCAAGTTCCTGATGCTGCGGTATTATGCTGGCCACCCATAAGCAACGCTATCATCAGATTCGCGATTTCCCCGTCGGGAATCTGGGTACCGTTCTTGTATCGGGCGTCCATCAGTGCCCAAAGCATGTCTTCGTTCTTATCCTGGTTGCCATTCGATCGTCGCTTTCGGATAATGTCCACGTACAGCTTCGCCATCGTCTTCTGAGCACGATCCCGTCGCCGGTTGACTGGTGTTGGCAACCACGGAAACATGAAGTTGACAGGTGCGAAGCCGTCATCGAGATGACGGTAGTATGTGGCGAACGATGAATCGAACGCGTCCCTGACCTCTCTACCTTGCAAGGAGCCTGCCGCGGCGTACAAGGACATCTCGGAAATCACTGTAGAGATATCGCATATGCCACCCTCGCCTTGGAAAGCCGGGTTGCTGTCGACGTACTGCTCGACTTCTCTCACAAATTGCGGCACGTAAGCACGGAGACTCGGGCTTGTGAAGCCTTCTTTCAGCAACCGCTTCTGGTCCATGAAGCGCGCGTTATCGACATCGTAGACGACACCCGCGCCGAAGACAGGTACCGTCAGTGGCCCGTAGACTTCCTCCGCGTTGAGATCCTTCAGCTTGCCGTTGAGGATGAAATTGTTTCCTTTGGCTCCCAGGTAGACCGTGACTTTCATTCCAAGCAGCCCAAATGTGAAGACATCACCGTATTTCTCCCTGCACCTGAAGAAGAACCTGTACGGATCCTGTCCGTATTCTACGGTGCTCCCAATCAAGGGAATCCAGTGCCATACGACTGGCGGTCTGTGCGGATCTCGATAGAATAGCTGCTTAAGGATATTTGTTACGATCGAGATCGATAGCACAGATATCAGTGACGTGAGGAGCTTGCCAACCGGAACTGACATCTTCTTGTTCGACAGTCTTTGCTTTCATGTGGCCCTGCTATGGTTCGGAACGCAGAGGCGGTAGTGGGTATGTGCCAAGTAGTCCGAGAGAACAACGAACCGCGGAAAGAATCTCGTGGAGTCGAGGTAGGCGTTCCCAGTGTAGTGGTGAGAAGCACACCGAGTCTGAAGAGGCAGGCACCTTACAATGTACGCGAGTGGCCTGTTCTTATGGAAGGAAGCCCATGAAGCCACGAGGGTTGCCTGCCAACTCTTCCTGTCTCCCTCTCCCTTGGGCGTTCTCTAGTAGATCAGTGCTCGAAGGTCTAAGGCCCCGGAGATACCAACATTGGACGTCGTCACTCATAAAGTCTTCACCGGAGATCACTTTCTGACTTTCACCGACCTGTGGATGAGACAAGGGCACCATGAATCGTTGGTGAAGAAGCAGTCCGTTCTGGACTAGACTACCCAGGGCCTCCTACGGCGGAGCATTTGCAGGCCTGCCAGTGATTGGTCAGCCTCTGACGACTCGCACCGTGCCAAGATTTCGTGCCAGCAGCCGCGATTTCCCCACCTGCGGCAGGCGGTCAGGCAAAAGTTCGACCGACTTGCAGAATTCATATTGAGAGAGAACCTCAGTCACTCAGAAGATTCAAGAGAGAAGCATATTTGGAGCGTCCATCTTCGCAATGGACGACGAACTAACGGTATATGACATTGCTCCATTCTCCCACCCGTTCATCACACGCTGACTGATCTGCGGCAGCAACGGCTCAAAAGCCATGCACGTTCCTTCGACAGCCTCTTGTCTCTCATCCCAGCAAAGCTCTACTACAGCGGAGATGTCAGCGTACGTTCCTCAACGGATGTCTCATCTAAGGGAGACCGTGTTGCTCATTACATATGCAGGATCAATGGAAACGGAAAAAGCAGACACCGGAGGAGAAACGGGCGGCAAAAATGGCGAAGCTGGACCCCGACAACTGGAAGAGCGCAAAGGACATCATGGACGAACGAGCCGCCGAGGCCGCCCTGAAAAGAAAGCGGGAAGCCGGAGAAGACGAAGATGAAGCCGTCGAAAGTCCCAACGTGGAGGATCGTGATGACCTAGAACAACCAAAAGCTGTACTCGACGCACAGCAGCCGAAACAAAAAAAGCGGAAGGTCGATATCAAACCCAAGACCGAGACAGAGACCGCTGAGGACAGGCAACGCCGGAGAGCCGAGGAACGAGCGGCAAAGCGGGACCGAAAGAAGGAGAAAAAGGCCAAAGCAAAAGAAAAGGCGGAGCGACAAAAGGCAAAGAAAAGGGCGGCACAAGGTCAATTGAATACAACCAATGATGACGAAACCCCGGCGAAACCGAAGGAGGTAGCAAAGGAGCTACAACTACAGACTCCAGTTGATTTGACGACCTCGGTGGGACGGGCAGAGGAAGCTACTCAAGACGCTCGTGCTCATCGAGCAGCATCACCATCCACAGCTTCGTCAGACGATGAAGAAGAGCCAGAAGAAGTCTTCTCACCACAGCATGAGTCTGGCGTATCCTCCACATCATCCATTCAACCAGCCTCGATCGACGAAACCATAAAACCAGAGGAACAAACCACCTTACTTCCGCCACCAACCACGTCAATAAATCAAGTCGACACGTCCAAGGACCCACGCCAACGCCTCCAAGAAGCTCTTTCTCAGTTCCGCGCCGAACGAAAAGCCGATGGCACCGACGGCCGCCCACCCAAAAACAGACAAGAACTCCTCGACCAGCGGCGCCGAAAGGAAGAAGCTCGAAAAGTCGCCAAAAAGGAACAAAGAGCCCGCGAGAAGGAGGAAGAGGCCCGTCGCCAGGACGAAGAGATCGCTCGACGCTTCTCGCCGGGTGGTTCCGGCTCACTCCTGGCGTCGCCTCGATCCCCCATCATCGGTGACAACAACAGCTCCAACAACTTCACATTCGGCCGCATCGCCTTCTCGGACGGCACGAGCCTTGACCCTTCTACCTCGGATGTCGTGGACTCGCACAAAAAGAAAGGGCCCCGAGATGTGGCCTCGCAGCTCCAGCTCGCACAGGCAAAGAAGGCGCGACTCGCCGGGCTGGACGAAGAGAAGCGCACCGATATCGAGCAGAAAGATATGTGGCTGAACGCGAAGAGGCGGGCCCATGGCGAGCACGTGCGCGACGATAGTTCGCTGTTGAAGAAGGCGCTGAAGAGACAGCAGGGCCAGAAGAAGAAGAGCGAGAAGGAATGGACGGAGCGGGTGGAGGGCGTGAAGAAGGCGCAGGAGACGAAGCAAAAGAAGAGGACGGAGAATCTGGCCAAGAGGAAGGAGGAGAAGCGAGCGGGCAAGGGCAAGAAGGTCAAAAGGCCGGGCTTTGAAGGGAGTTTCAAGGGGAGGACGGGTGGGGGAAGGAAAAAGTCGTGATTGCAATCTCCGGGATGCGCGTGTATTGCGTAGAGCAATAAGTATATCGCAGTAGCGCAAAGCAGAGCGAAGCGAAGCATCGAACTGAATTGGACCGAATGGACTCGAACTCGGTGGGATTGAGTTGGACTGATTTGACCCAACTGAGTTGATTGAATCGACCGAAACGACACCAAATGAGTTGAATCGAAGTGACCTCGCGAGGACTCCAGTCCTCCATCTCGTACTGTAGCAGGCCAACCTAACGTTTCAGCAGCATCAGCAGAGCAGCAATAGTAATAGTAATAGTACCTAGCTACGACGGCTTCCGCTGACTCTACATCACCCTCATCTCGAGGAATCCATAGATAACCACTGGACTCTTCCACATTCCACAACCAGGGGTGCACCGCAATCACCTGCCCCTTCGCGGGATGTATACACCGTGTATTTATATACCCCAGTTTTATACCCAGCTCCCCGCCTTGAGATGCTTGTAGCCTTGTATGCTCTCCCTACATTACTCCATTCCTCGAGTCAGGACGACGCCCTCTATGCCCCCTCTATCCACTCATAGCCTCTGTGTGTCGTACACAGCAACATCCAGTCTCAGGGATGTACAATCAGTCTCTCACTTCCCCTGGAGACCGTTTGGCCACTTTCATGTGTAGGCGCTGCGCCGTCTGATTTTCGGCCCGTACCGGTATAGCACCCAGGGTATCGGTAGCAGCGCGAGGGTGACAAAGCCGAGTAGACTCGTAGCCCAGGCTACACCCAAGCCACGGTACCTGGAATACACAGACACTGTCAGCAGACGTTCGTTCCACTTTGAAATTCTCAAACACCTCAACTTACATCTGCACCGTAAAAAGCGGAAAGACGGCCCCTACACAATACCTCAAGAACCCGTTGGCCGCCGCAGCGCTCGCGCCCGCCAAGGGCCCGTACGTGTCAATCAGGTACAGCACGCACGACCCAAAGACGAGCATATTCCCGATCGCGAACGGGATTGTAGCCAATACCGGCGATATCCAATGGATCTCGCTTCTGGCGCTCCACGCGAACCAGAAGAGTCCCAGGGGCAGAAGAAAGGATCCGATCATCGCACAGTGGAGTCGTTCTTCTGGCGGCAAGGGCGACAAGTCGCCCCGCATTTGCCTCTGCATGGTCTTCTTCTTGTAGATCAAGTTGTTGACCAGGATGAACAGCATCGTCGCGACTGCCACGCCGAGGCCAAGGGCCAGGAAGACGAGGCCCTCTTCGCCGGTATTGAAGTAGTAGATTTGAATCTCCGGGAAGGGCGACTCGAAGACGATGGGAAACGCCGCGAAGAAGCCGAACAAGATGCTGAAGTTGAAGGCCGTGTAGATGCTGAAGAAGGCGACGATGGATTCCGTGAACAACATCCTCATCGGTCTCATCAGTGTCACGATCAGGATGAATCGGAACTTGGACATCCCCGACGGCAGCGGATCGGGGGCAGGTGGAAGGCCAAGTTTCTTCGCCCGGTTCTTCAGGATGATCTTCTTGTACGTCTCTTTCTGGGGCAGCGAGACGGCATAGGCAAGGACGCCCCAGAAGAGGATCAGCCATTGTGTCCATCGCCATCCCTTCTTCATGGCGACGTAGCCGCCTATGGCTGGTCCTTTGAGACACACATGTCAGTAATTGAAACTCGACGCATCGATACCTTTGGCTAAGCTTACCCAAGGCAGGCCCCAAGAATGGTGCCGCCAGGAACAGCGCACTTGCAATCGCCCTATGCAATGGCACGAACAGATCTCCATTGGTTCCGGCTCCGACCGCGAGACATCCAGAGCCGAGAACACCGGCGAAGAGACGGCAGATGACAAGGGAGGTATACGACTTCGACAGGCCCGCGCCCAAGGTCATCAAAAGTGAGGGCGGAAAAAATATAAGGTATACAGCACGCCGTCCATAACTCTCCGAGAGCGGAGCGCTCACGACAGGGCCCAGACCCAGTCCCAGGACATAGACTGTGAGTGGGGCAAGCGCAGCCGTTTGACTGACGCCAAAATGCCGAGAGACTTCACGCACACCTAGGACACCGTTAGAAGCAGGAAAGAGGGGGAACCGGGATGACTGCTGTTACTGGGCGTGTATACAGAGGAACCAAAAGTGCTATTTCCGCGGTCAGCCTCTTCCCAGACGTACTGACTTTCCTCCGACTGCGTACATGGTGAAACATTGCAATGCTGGAACTAGAACGTGGTATATCTTCGAAGCCAAGGACCAATTCCTCGGATCATCTATGTCATCCTTGTCAGATCATTGGTTGGGAAATGACGAAGGAGTGCAAACCCATACCTGGATCGTCTTCACCATCCCAGTCCTGCGCCGTTTGAGGCACATGGCCGGATCTCGCACTTTTGGTCGTTCTATGTGAATGCTTGGTGCTGACCTTTTCGAGGTCCAGGTCTGTGGTTATCGGAGGACCAGGTATTGATTCGAGTGAGGACTTGGCGGACTCTGGCCCAGTCATGTTTTTGGTCTCGGCGGTAGAGACACAGTGGTCTGCCATGGAGGGAAGCGTAGGGTTCTTGAGTAGAAGCTCTTGAACACATCCACTCGCGGGTACCTGCTTGAACTGGAGCAGATTCTGGGGAAACAGCTTCAACGCACTTCAACTGCCATCAGAGTGTATATCGAAGGGAGCATCACGGTGAATCATGGAAAAAGCTGGCCAGGACTGGCTTTTGAGAAACGCTGTTTCGGCCGTGAGGTCACGCCTCACAAAGAGAAACTTGATCAGCAACTCAACGGAGCCTCGTTCTTCGCATTAAAAATTTGTGAATAAACAGCCCGTTTCACAACAGAGCCACCGTCGGAGAGTGAAAGGAGTGGAAAGGGGACTCCATGATCGAAACGTCAAAAGGAAATCCAATATCTGGTTAGTGAACATCTCAGGATTTGCAGAGGAGATGCCTCGGAGAACGAGCTCTGTGGATGCCGGTAGTGCCGCCTCCGTCAAGGGAAGGGCGCCAGATGGATAAGGAGAGGTTGAAACGGCATGACACGGACACCAGAAGTGAACAGCAGGGCTACCGTAGTCATATCATTGGTGCGCATGCTGTGGCTGCTTTGCCGGCTCCCGGCAGAGGCCAACCGAGCATGGCAATACACGATCAGTAATCTCGAATAGTTTGAGCGACCTGGGGCGCATAGAGCTTGTCGGATACGGTGCCGACCAAGACGCCGCTGGCTGTACATTGCACTCTGGAGGTACAAGACATTCAAGATGGTGGAAGAAGAGACGGAGAGAGCGATGTAAGACGAGGATGGATACGACACCTTTAAAAGACTTCTGGAAGCAGTCAGGGCGTTCTGATATTGTGATGCATAAACGGAAGGAGCAGCGAGTGGAGACCTGGGCAGCGAATCATAGGCGGGTTCTAGCCAGGCTGATCAGGATCTAGAAGGTTGAACGAGTGCTGATATAATCCAGCCTTATCGGGTCTAGCGCCTCTGGGACGCACACCGGAGACACATGGGAACGGACCACCTTTGCCGCCTATCACAGAGCTGCTAATCGGGGCTCCTTATGGTAAACAGGCAGTGGAATGATTAGATAAACATAACTTCATTGTCTGACGACCGTCCTCGGTATCGCATTGCCCCATGGGTGCTTGACTCAGCTTGGACCTTGGTCGATCACTACAACCTCAGTTGATAATCAACGTTCCATCACGAAGTTGTGCCACCCTTGGACACGCAGACGCCGCCTGCTCGTAATAAGACCATGCCATAAGCGTACTGACCACCCTGTTGTTCCGTATCTCGTTTCCGTATTCGATCTTTTTCCGGCGACAGACCTAGCAACTCCCAGTCCGTCCGCCATGCTCGGCCTGGTACCTGAGTCTTAAGCTTGTACCTAAGTCACCGTCTTCTGGTGGCTTAGGGGGTCTAGGTCTTCGGTGCCTTCGTACTCTTCGCGTCTCATGATACCCTCTACTGGTCCAAGAAGGCGCTTGAATCCATCTCTGCCGAGCTTGGCAACGGTGACATTATCCTTCGCAATCACGCTCGCAGCTCGAGGCTTGTCATCCAACAAAGCGAGTTCACCAAAAAAGTCGCCTCGGCCGTATTCTTTGACAGCGTGGTCCACTCCATGTTTGTATGCCACAGCATGGCCTGACTCCAGAAGATAGAAGGCGTCGCCGGGCTCGCCCTCGGTGATAATATTCTGACCCGGTTCGAACTTGACAGTTTCCAATGCATCGGCGATCTTGGCTCGTTCGTACGGTTTGAGGGACGAAAGCAACGGCACTTCTCCGAGGAAACCTTCGTACATTTCTCGTTTCTGGAAGGCATTATTCATCAGGATTCGTCGGAATGTGACACGATCCAAGGCCCACAGCAAACCACCTTTGGATGCACTGACAACTGTAGCAGCACGAGGAGCGTTGTACATCAAGGCGAGTTCACCAAAGCTTCCACCGGGTCCAATCGTAGCAACTTTGTTTCCCATACCGTCAGGGCCAGCTTCAACTGATCCGCTTGGGTTGATGTAGATATCGAAGTCGCCAGACTCGATCACGTAGAAGAAATCCCCTTCGTCACCCTGTGTGATAACCTTGATGTTTGGTGCGGGAATGCTTTTCTCCATGAGTGCGTCGAGCACCAATTGGAAGGAGTCCTCATCCAGGCTGGAAAATAAAAAGTTACCCG
Organism: Cladophialophora yegresii CBS 114405; assembly: GCF_000585515.1. Taxonomy (NCBI): domain Eukaryota; kingdom Fungi; phylum Ascomycota; class Eurotiomycetes; order Chaetothyriales; family Herpotrichiellaceae; genus Cladophialophora; species Cladophialophora yegresii. Next base: position 1,306,386 of record NW_006913047.1, on the reverse strand, counting down.
ACACAGCGGCTCTGAGTCTCTCCAATTGCTCGGCTGTCTTGGAGTGTTTGGGTGGTTTCCAGTTACCGGAATCGGAATCTGGTTGCATGGATTCGGCGGAGACAGAGGTTCGGCGACCAGCAGCATAGTTGTTGGGTAGTGGTTGGGCTTGCTGTGAGGTGTCCTCAGTGGCCTGATTGCCTAGCCAGTTGCCAAACAAGCTGCCACCAGCAGCACCACCAGCCGCGGCGCCAAAACCCGAACCCCCAAAGGGTGAACGACCCGAGTCGCGATTCTTGAAGGTGGCATCGGTAGGGGAACCAAAGGTATCACGTTCTTCTTCTTCCTCTTGTATGCTGTTCTTGGCTGCGAAAGGGCTGCGGCTGTCGAAAGGCCCAGCAGTGTCTGCCATCTTGCCGTTCGTGCTCACGTTCGAGGGCGACTTGGCTGATTTGTGGGAAGCCCGCTCGAATTCGAGCTGACGGTTAAAGTAATTCGCACAATACTGGAGAGGGTCTTCCGGTTTAGCTTGTAGCAGGTCTTTGACCAGGGTATCAATGATAGCTTGGTGAGAAGCAGGAAGAGACGTAGACATTGGCGATGAGGTTTGAGAGGCGGGGAGGTTGCAGTGGGTGGGTATGAGACCCCAGATGGCAGCTGCTTGTCGTTGGCTCAAACTCAAGTGAGGATCCCTTGTGGACCGACCCAACTGGATGTCTTCTGGTGCTTAGAGGAATAATAGAGGACCCTCTCTGCTAGGGTGGCCTGTCACTGAGGTGGTCCGTGAGACTGGCGGACCACAGACCGCGGCTTGCGGATTGCGGTTGCGAGGAAGAAGACAGGGATGGGCGATGGCGCAATGCCGTATTAGGGAAGGCAGTGTCTGTCTCCGATGCTTCTGTTCACTGTCAATTGACGAATGGAACTCTCGCAGGGGACCGAACGCACCAGAGAGCTTTCCGGCCGTCCTCCTGCAGTGCGAACCAGCGCTGTTCAAGCACTGGTGGACTCTTCGAGCCGTGAGGTGGGGCAATGAGCAAGTCTGAATCGCAGATGACGCAGCGGAGGGGCAGCCGAGGACCGGTGCAAGATGCCAGGTGTGTTCTGATTTACCGATAGAGATTGGGTAGCAAGCGAGTAGCAAGTATGCAGACTCACAGGCAAACACAGCTGATATAAACAAGACGAGACCGAGGGGGGAGGGGAAGCAGCAAGCGTCGAACAGGCGAGGGGTAAGCAGGCGCGGCAGGACAGCACGAAAGACTATGTTATGGATTGACACGAGCTGTCTGGAATGTTGCCTGAATCAGAGCGAATCCGCACGATTTGTACGAGCAAGATAGCTGAGAGCTGTTCATCTATGCAGGCCACCTCTCGAAAACAGGGCAAGAATAACCCAAAGGAGCTGGCAGTTAGCGGGTAGCGGGGAAAAGAGCTTCGACGCACCAGAAGCTCCCAGCACCAAAAGACAAAGCATCTGGCCTGCTGACGTAGTTCAAGCGGTCAACTGCAAGCACCGCAGGCCCGACTCGCTGATTGGCCTTGATGGTGCATTGCGCGTGCAGCGATCCGACGCCCTCAGGCTTCTGGCGCTTCTAGAAAACGACGAGAACATTTCCTGTGTTGTGAGAGCATCAACCACGCCGACAACACAAACCCGTCTGCTGTATTAATTATCTCCAGGTACAAGCACAACGCAGTGGGGATATCTACAAGAGAAAAACAGGATCCAAACCCACCATGCGCCATACAAGCGATGCACCTGGAGCACTTTGATCCAGCATCAACCCCTCCTCATAGCACTGCGTCCCGGCCACCGTCATACACAAGCTGAAAGCCTTGAGACCATCTCATGAGGAGCATCTGCATTCCACACGTGAGGATGCCTCAATTCCCGGTCCAGCAGGCCGCTGGCATCGAACAAAACATCATGCAGGGACTGGCTCCCTGGCCACCTGCTGCTCTACCACTTTACCCTTTCCACGTCTCCCCAAACAGCGACACGGAGCTGCCTTTGAGAACTAATCAAAGATCTTCTTAAAGAACGAGCTTACCCTATGCTTTTTCTTCTTATCCTTGGCCGACCCCGGAGTGCTAGATGGGGTAGTGGACGCGGGTTTCGCGGGTGTTGTGGTTGCGTTGCTCGTCGGAGCAGTCGCTATAGCGGGGGCTGCAGCCTTAGTCTCTGCCTCCTTGGCTGCTGGCACAGCCGCAACCGCCTCTTTTCGAGGGTCGATCGTGGTAGCGTCGTGGGCCGCCGCCGGCTCGGTTGATGGGGCGGTGGTGTGTTCCGTGTCATTCTTGATGCCAAGTTGTACCGCAGGCTCGTCTAGCAGCGTGGGGTCCTCTGCACCATCAGAGACTGCAGCAGCAGCAGAGTTAGAAACACCTGGAGCAGCAGAAGGAGCGTGAGGTGGGGCATATTCAGTGTTGTCGCCCTCTGTCTCCTCGGGAACGACCGTGGTCTTCGGTGCTTCGCTTAGCTCAGCGGTCCCGTCAGTGCCGTCAGCCACTGCTGCTGCCGCGGTGGGTAGCTGTCCGGGAGCGGGAGTGCTTGATGTCTCTCCAGTCGGAGCTGGCGCAGTGGCAGAAGTGGCCGCAGCAATCGTAGGCGCAGGCTCTCCAGCTTCGTCATGCTCCGGCACTTTCTTCAGTAGCTCCTGTTCTACCTCGGACTTCTCTTTTACGGCTTCGGCAGATGTGGCAGCTTCAGGCTCAGCATGTGCCTCGGCGATTGACTCCTTGACTTGCTCGGGAACGCCAGATGCTGGAGTTGCAGCGGCGTCTGCGGCAGCGCCGGTGGCCGCGGCGGCAATATTTGGCGCATGTTCTCCGGTTGCCTCATTCTCAGGCACCTTCTTCAGTAATTCTTGTTCAACTTCGGCCTTCTCCTTTACGGCTTCCGATGAAGTAGTAGCTTCGGGTTCGGCTTGCGCCTCCGCAATCGACTCTTTGACTGTTTCGGGAACTGCGGACGTTGTTGCTTGAGCTTTAGTGTCTTCTAAAGGCACCTTGGCGGCCAAGTCGGCGGTAGTCGTGCTCGGGCCAGAAGAGCTGATGAACGGACTGGCATCCAGCGATTTGTCTGCATTCTCGCCCATCGGCAGAGACGACTCCGGAATCAGATTTTCCTTCTTGGCTGCCGTGCCACCCAGTCCTAGTGCAGCCAATGCACCCCCAAGCATGCCCGTGCCCCCTTTCTCGTAGGCTTCTTGCGAGGTGGTTACAGCGGAGTGGATCGAGTTGGAAGTGACTTCACTCAAAGGAGGCATCTTCTCTCCTGCTGGTACATTGACGGGATTGCTTGCACCCTCGCTTGGTGGCAAAGGATTGACGCCAAAAGAGTCTGGTTCAGTTACTGGAGTCTCTGGAAATGCGCCGGGAGCACCGTGTAAATGGGAGTCCGAGGCTGGTGTTACTAAATCAGTCGAAGTTAGTGCCGTTTCTCCCGCTTATGGTAGGAATGCCTACCTTCAGTCGCCTCCCTCTTTGGCTCTAGAGGTACCTCGCCAGCCAAGGCAGCGGTAGTGCTCTCTGGCGCTGCGCTGGAGGTGGTGAAGGCCTCTGGCACGGCGGACGCCTTAGGCTTGATCTGCTCTGGGTGTAGGACATTGTTGATGTTGCCGTGACCATCATCCTCCTGAGGAGCTTCCGGATCAATAATCCACTGGTCATTAACCACGAACTTGTACAGAATCTTCTCGTCGGCCTTTGGCAGCTCAACGTCTTTCTGCCAGATCTCGCCGACCTTATCTAGTTGCACGCTCTTGCCCCAGTCGTCGAAGGTGCCCGTAACGTGGACGTCGTTGGCCTCTGGATGGGGCCTGCGCATGGGAATCAGCTACTGTTGGGGCAGAGCGCACAAATGCTCAGGGGGCGACCCAGTGCGCACTGACGTACCATTTGAAGAGGAAGCTACCCATGCTGCAGATGGGTTCCGAACGCACTGCAGGGGCACAAAAGCGCGGAAAATTGATGATGTGAGAGATGGATAAAACAGGCAACAGGTAACCGCGACGCAGAAATGCTAGAGAAGCAGAACGAAGAGTTGTGGTACGGCAAGAATAAGATAATATGATGGCATGGGTGGAGTCGGCCTGCAACAAGGTGGGAGGCTGGGGCGATGCTACTGACAGCTACTTTGGTAGGCGTCTCCAGGGGCGGCATTGGGCGGGCCTAGCCACCTAGCCCAGCTGCAAGTCACGAGCTTGAAGGGCTCTGCAACGGCCGTTGACCGTGACAGCGTCATACAAGCCAATCAACGCCCCTCTAACACCAATTTCCCCCTCTTCCTGTTGGAGTCCTCGTCGCAGCAGCGAGAGCAGTGAAGGACATCCATGAATCTTTTCCTTGTGGCACCCGTCGCCGAATTTCTGTTTAGTTGCCCACGGCCTCCTCCAGGTTCATTCAAAAATCGCTCCTCGTACTCCCACCAGGATGCGCCTCGTCAAACGACATATCGACAATGACGCAAGCGGGAGCGTCACACTGTGCCCCGAAGAACCCGAGGACATGGTAAGTCGCACTTCTTCCAATATGTAGAAGGCATTCTGAGGAGTAGAACAGTGGCATGCTTACAACCTCATTCGTCCTACAGACCTTCTCACCGCATCTGCGATACGGCGGGTGACCACCGAATCATCCTCCACTGGCTCTACCGCCTCGCAACGAGTACACACCAATCTAACAATACGAGTCAAGTCGACGGATTTCGATCCACAAGCCGGCCAACTCCATGTCTCCGGCCAGATCGCACGAGAGAATAGATATACCAAGATTGGACAATTCCATACTCTCGACCTAGAACTAAACCGCAACTTCACCCTCGAGAAGCAAGTTGAAGGTGACAATGGCGGCGAAGGCTGGGACAGTGTGGCACGTGCACAACTAGAAGAAGCCATCGACCAGACCCGAGGCACAGAAGCAGCGGCGGTAGTCATGCAAGAGGGCCTGGCCAACATATGTTTCATTACACAGTTTCAAACTGTCCTGAGACAAAAGGTCGAGGTCTCAGTACCACGGAAACGTACGGGAGCTGGAAGGTCGGCCGACCATGACAAGGGATTGCAGAAGTTCTTTAGTACACTGCTGGACACTTTAATACGACAACTTCAGGGCCTGATGGAGAATAAAGACAGCAGCTCGAATTTTCCAATCCTGTTAGCAAGCCCTGGCTTCACGGCTGCAGGCTTCCTCAAACACATCACCGAGACCGCCTCTACGAAGGGTGACAAATTGCTCCAAGATCTGGTGAAACGGAAAGCCTTCATTGTCATCCACAGCAGCTCGGGTCATCTCCACAGTCTGAACGAGATGCTCAAAAGCCCCGAGGTTTTGGTAAGGCTGAAGGATACGAAATACGCCAGAGAGACGTCCTTGATGGACGACTTCTTTGCGCTGTTGCGGAAGGACGATGGGCGCGCTTGGTACGGACCAAAAGAGGTCGAGGCGTGTGTAGACAAGGGTGCAGTAGGACGTGGTGGAGGTGTCCTCCTCATCAGCAATGCTCTCTTCCGCAGCCAAGATGTAGCTACGAGGCGAAGATGGGTCAGGCTTGTGGACAGAGTGAGGGAAGTCGAAGGCGGAGAAGTCAGGGTGCTCAGTAGTGATCACGAAAGTGGAAAAAGGTTGGAAGGGCTTGGAGGCATTGCTGCCATCTTGACGTTTCCCATTGACGATATTGAGTCGGACGGTGAAGATTCCGGGGAGGGTGGGAGTGAGGAATCATAGCTTCACTCCAGAACCGCAACAACTTCTAAATGGTCAGCCAACAGTCAGTCTGCTCATCAGCCACTACCTCGTACTCCGTATGCAGTCCAGCTTTACTACACAGCACGATACTTATCCGACCTGGCATGCGGTGGGGCTTCCGCGACACGTGATAGTGACGTGCTTGTTGACCGGTAAACATCCGCACGCCGTGACCAGGATCAGTCTCGCTAAACAATACGGTGCCTCACCCCAAACGAACCCATCCGTCTCCCCTCCTGTCTCAACCATGCCATGGCCCGCGAAGCCTCCTATGACCCTCAAGGAGGCCAAGCGGGCATACAAGCGAGATGGCGCGACCCTCCGATACACCGCGTCACAAATGGCCCGCGCCGACAGGATCGATGCCCGGGAAGAGAAGCGCAAGAAAGAACTAGAAAAAGAAAGACAAAGAGTTGAGAACAAGCGTAAGCGGGAGGAGAAAGCGGACAGAGAACGAAGAGTAAGGCAGAAGATGCTGGAGGAGGGCAGGATTGGCATTGAGGATACTTGGGGCAAGGTTACCGCAAGCCAACCTAGGTTGAACACGTTCTTCGGGCAAAAGGCCGTCGCCGCGTCAGTGAAGGGCGACCAAGGGGATCTCATCAGCGCGCAACATGAGTCTGCTGTGACAGAGGATATCGTCGCCGATGACAAGTCACACGGGCATCAGGATGCTGTGCAGGAGGAAATACCAACAATCGTGTCAGAAGCTGTTCACCCTCCTCGTCCTAGGACGACAGACCCGACACTGACTTCTGCACACAAAAGCCAACCCGGCCAAGCAAGAACGTCTTCTTCGGGCCGCGATCGACCCCCAGTACTAAGAGTGCTCAGTTCTTCACTAGCCAACGCCCGCTCATCAGCACCGGCAGGGACTGCCCACAAACCACAGTGCGAAACATTATCGAGTTGTGCCGAGCTTACACAAAGTAGCCTACCTGTTTCGTTAGGTCCCGCAGTATCACCCAGAGCTATAGGAAAGTCTTTCTGTGATCCGCCACGATCAGTGGGGAGTAATGCTCTTTCAGCGGGCTCTTCGGGCTCTCCGACGGTACTACTTCCTGCGAGAGTAGAAATCGATGCAGGCAGGGAAAAGGGCGAGCACAAAGGACATAGGCTAGGGCATTTTACACCCGAACGGGAAGGGTTCAGCAAATCCGCGACGGCAGGAGCGAAGCCTCCACGTTCAACTGTCGACGTGGACGAAAACGATGATTTCACGGATGGTATCGACGACGAAACATTTCTCATGCTATGTGCGACACAAGAGCCCATCCTAGTCGCTCCCTCAACGCGCCCGGGTGAGACTCTGACATCCCCAACCTCCGCCGCCGACACGCGAATCTGTCCATCGCCCGAGGAAAGCTCAAGGGCAGAACCTGTAACAAAAAACAGCAGAACCACACAGGCCACAAACGAGTCAACGAAAGAATTGTCGGAAAGCTTCAACTCGGAATTTAACGAGATCGATGACGAAGACCTCCTCGCTCTCGTTGAAGAAGTCGAGGCCGAGCAAGCTACAACAAAACAAAGACCGACAGAAGCACCAGCGATAAAGAGCGAGCGAGCGAGGCCAACACCTCTACCGCAGCAGCAACCACTGAGGGCACGCGAAAAGCCGAAGCCACAGTTTGTCGCGCCGCGTGGAAGACGGATAATCACGAGGCAAGGGGCCCTCAACCAAGAGGCGAAAGCTCGGACGCCAAAACCGCAGAATCCTGTAGAGGAATCAGTGAAGCTGAAGGCAATTCCGAATCCCTCGCGAGCATATACAATGCCACGGAACCAAAGGGTCTCAGTATCCAGTCCATCTGATACCCGAGCAACAGAGCCAAATGGAAGGGCGAGCTGGACGAGTGCCCGAGCGACTGGCACGAATTCCGGCGCTATGGGCAGCAATGGTCAAGCTAGTGTTCTCACTCCGCGAGCGAGAGGTTCGACTGCGAGCTGGGTAGAGACCAAACATCCCGCACATAACCAGAGTATCTCACCTTCACATCCGCAGCTGTGCCCTCCTGGACCACCTCCCACGCCTGCCCCTTGGCCTAAAGCAGTGAAAAGACATCGCTATCCCTGGGACGTCAAACCCGTGGATGAGTTCCCTGAGTTGGGTCCCTCAACGCAGGCCTTGTCCTTGGAGTTGCTCGCACAAGTGGAAGCCCAAATCAGGGACGAGGAGCGAAAGCTTTACACACGGTGATGTGGAAAATGGGGCAGTGATTCCCTCGTACTTCAGAGTAACGAATTTCAATTCTCCCGGCCTCGGCACGGACCACACCACATTCTTCTGGCTATTTTGACAGTGAGGAGGTTAAACGTTCGACTCAGCTGGTGGTACAGACGTGATACACATTGGTGTGCAAGAAATGACACGCCAGCGGAATGACTACGACACGGTTGCAATTTTGTTTGCAAGATGAGCATGGCATCGGCTTCAGCATTGGCATGGGCAGGGCACGGTCTTGGGAGGAATCATCGCTGCATTGCGTTCAAGGTTCAGGTTCGGGGTCACCGGGGTAGTTTGGCCTGGGGCATCTGCGTTTTGGCGTTTGCATTTTCTTCTGGAGCTCATTGTATGGCGATGCATTGATCAATAGTATTGCATGACTAAATGTTCACGAATGGAGATTTGGATACTTCATAGGCAGCCACCCAGCGAGCAGCATAAACCGTCCGACTACTTACTTACACGGTAAATTGACATGTGGCACCGTGGCTAGCTGGCCGGACAGGCCGCAGAGATGACTACAGTAGGTATCCCAGCATACGATGTCACTCCCGTACTGTATGGTGGCACATAGCCTCAAAAACGATGGCAACATCTGCGAGAACCCGTAGATGCGCAGACAAAGTACAGTAAGAGACGTCGGAGTTCCGGGTGGAGCTCCCAGTCGCGTTCTGGTTTCTGTGGGAGGACCGCGTCGTGTGATATCTTCGCTCCATTAATCGATGAGTTATTTTGGGACTTCTTACCCATTCCTTCGCACGGGCATTTCTCCTCGTGTCTGCATGCGCGCAAGCCGTCAGACACAGACAAGCTTGTCGTGATGATGGTCTGAGGCCATGCAAGTCCACAAGCAACACATGGTCCTCCTGCGCCTGACCGGGAAGTAAAAGATGTCGATCAGAGCCATCTTCTACAGCAAGTTCGACCCGCAAGAAGGCAAGCCACTATTCGATGTGATACTGCGACTGCTTCTCATGAGTATCCAGGGCCCAAGATCGTGCATCAGGTGCCCGAGGACTCGATCTCGACGACGAGCGACCTGTCTGCCTCCGTGATCGGCCCGTCTCCGACTTCGTCAACTGCACCGTTGCTGTCCTTCTCGACCATCTCGCGCTTCCTAATCCCTCGTCAGTCGCTTTGTGGCAATCTCATCTCCCTGTCACCACCGCCTCTCACCCCGAGCACACCTCCAACGTTGGTCCTATCGTACCCTATCTGTTTGACCTCCCCTCAGTACCCCCGCAATGAGTTCATCTTCAACTTCGCGCTGGTCTTGGGCGAGCCTTCAACCATCGACGTCCCCTCATACAAGTCTGTGGTGAAGAAGCTGGCACACCTAATGCGCAGTCTAGAAGAACAATCTCGGTTCTTGAGTGAGGATAATGCGCCCCCAAATTCTGGCAAGATCTACAGTTTGTGTGAGATGTTGATGGAAGACCTGAACAACTACTGCGAATGCATGATTCCCATCGATGAGCTGAATACCCTCAACATCAAGCTCTTCCCAACTTTGCCAAACCCTGCCAGTGTCAAACCGTGGCACGTGCCGCTCTTCACAGTAAGAATCGAGACCATGGTAGATGAGAATTGGGATCTCACAATGCTTCGGATCATCCCGTTCCTCAATGGCGTGAACAGTGTCAAAAGAATCGCCATTCTGGCAGACGCAGACCTGAAGCTTACGAAGAAGTGCGTGAAACATTTGCTCTACTATGGCTGCGTCCTCCTGCTTGACATATTCAGCTTCAACGCCATTTACGCCCCAACCGCTGAATTTGCCAATATGATCGCCAAAGACACGGAGATGCAAAAGGAATGTGCCAGGTACGTCAACACAGCATTTACACCGGGCGCCCAGGAGGAAGCCATTATAGACGGTGCCGCCGAACGACGGACAAGCGGCTTGACGAATGTGACCACCCTGCATGATGATGAGATCTGGCCCCTGACAGGCAAAGGCGACCCAGTCGACGGCGTTACCATGGTCCAACTATTCGCCAATCTGCGCCAAGGGCTTACCATACGAGAATGGTATGCACAGAACGCCAATTTGCTTGCTAATATAGACCTACGCCGATTCGCAACTTTCGGGGTTATCAAGGGTTTTCTATACCGCGTCCATCGATATGCCATCTACACCCCGAAAGCAGCAGCGGTCGTGGATGATGGAGATGGGGAAGATTTCCAGTATCGGACTCTTACACGAAGCATGTCCAGCGAACATCACCTCACCGAACAATCTTCGTCAAGTACTAAGAAGAAACATCACGCAACTGGCAAGACCAGTAAGACCGGCTCGAGCTTGAATGCTCAGATCATGCAGTACCTAGACGGGACGCATTGCTTTGACGAGATCTGCACGGAACTAGGGATTAATGAACAGGATCTCGTAGAGAGACTGAAGAATAGAGAGATGGGCGACGTCACCATCATCTGTAGATGAGGGCCATCATTCCAAGGAATCATCTGTTTTCGGAATATTCGGATCGAATACTCAGACAAATGAGTCCTCCCTCGTTGCAGATCCTAAGAATCAAGTCCGACCCTACTATTTCCGACTCAGGAGTGGCAAGGAAGCTGTTGGTCCCGGCCATCACAACCAGCATCCTTGGATCTTGAAGCTGCCAATCATACTAACTCCAGAATATCCTTCAACACAGACAGCGCGCCGAACAGCTCGTTGTCATGGTACTTTCTGGCATTGATTTGCAAATTGATAGGCGCCTTCTCGAAGTTTCCTTCCTCCCACAACTGTTTCACATGCCCGCAAGCATCACTCAGTGGCTTATAATCCTCGGCATACTGCTCGCCCTTCTCTGCCTTGATCGGCGTCGGAACCACAATACCTGGATAATCCACAAAGTTGTACAACGAAGTGTACGTCCAGTAAAACGCAGTGTCGTGCTGCGAAGCCGGTCCCACAAAGCAAGGTCCGATCACGAAGTCCACATCCTGCGAGTTCCAGTGCTGGGCGAATTTGATGCGGTATTCGTCCCGCTCACCGCGCATGGTGCTTACGTCGAGGCCGGTACGCATGCCGTGTACTTCGGCGTCCTTCCAGATCCAGGCGGAGAGAGGGTGGACTGGTTCGCCAGTTTCTTCGATGTGGTCAACAACGGCTTTGCCGCCTTCGGGCCAATACTGGAGGCGGATTTTCGACCACGCTTCAGCCGCATTGTATGGTGTAAAGTCCTTGACTTCCACGAGGTCTTTGAACTTGGGGTCCGAGAGTTTCTCTTTCGCCCAGGCGATGGCACGTTTTACCGGTGGTTGAGGATCGATGAAGCCGTCATTACTGATGATACCGATCTTCAGCGGCTTGGTGACAGGCGTTTCGAAGCCTGTCCACTTCGTCGGCACGAGGCGCGGGTCTTCGAGATGCGGTTTCGCTGCGAGGATACCTTTTGTCATGAGGTCCATGTCTCGAAGACTGCGGCCCATCGGACCAATCGAGCACAGTACATTGAGCTCGGCGGGAAACGGAGCAGCTATCATGTGTTTCATGGGCAATGTGTACGAGGTCGGTTTGAAGCCGTAAATGCCGCAGAATGCCGCCGGGCCACGAATACTCCCTCCGATGTCGGTACCGACGCCCAAAACGGACCCCTTCATTGCAACCAGGGCCGCTTCTCCTCCAGTTGAGCCTCCAGCGGAGAGTTGGATGTTGTATGGATTCAACACTCGGCCCCAGTGCGAGTCCGACTCCAGATGCATCAACGACTGTGGCTGATTGGTTTTGCAGTAAAAAACTGCTCCCATGGAGCGCAGGATCCCGATGAACTGGCTGTCCTTTTCATCGTGCTGAATGCTACCGAAATAACCGTACGAAGAGTATGTGCCGGCGATGGGCATGTGGTCTTTAATGCTGACGGGGACGCCGTGCAGCGGACCAATGGTCTTTCCGTTCTTCTCCAGATACTCATCGAGCTTCTTGGCTTGCTCGATCGCCTCGTCCATGAACCATTGCGTCAAGCAGCATGTAAGTTGATGAGCGATAATGGCCCGCTTGGCAAATGCTGTGACCACTTCGACCGCAGAATGTTTTTTGCTGGCTATGGCTTCGGCGAGGCCCGTCGCGTCGTAATTCTCCGTGATCTCGACCTCTTTGGGCGTCAGGATGCCGAACTGGGTTGCCAGTCCTGAGACGTCCTGAGGTGGATTGTTGGCCACATCCTCTGGGATGTAGTATTCTTGGGGGATTTTGTCCGCGAAGGCACGAAGTAAAGCGGCGCGCTTCTCTTCGAACTCTGGTGTGCCTCGAGGCACGTCTTTCGTTTGTACTACCTTGAAGGGGCGGACGACCATTTTGACGATACTGCTGGGCTTTCGACTGAATTTACGGGATGCTGGCTCGAATGCTATAGCTTGCGTCCCGCACTGACGAGGATTGTCGTGTCTCGGACGCCGATGTTCTGGAGCGATAGCACGGAGGGCGTCGAAGTGTTTTGCGAGCTTTTCAAGATGTCCTCCAGCAATCCATCCGTCTCGGCAGGCTCGTTCATGCAGAATTGAAGTTTGGAAGGGATGTTGATCGTTGATCTCCGCAGCGCAAAAGCTGCCTTCTGGTCCATTGATACTGTACCCGAACCGCTTGCATGGCTTGCTAAGCCTGAGACTGATAGGACTGTCGAGTATCCATTACCGATGGAAGGGTTCTGGCTTGCAATAGACCGACCCCATCACGTCGTTGGCAGGGGTCGCATGGAGTATCCCCGCATTGTTCTAACAGGAGGAGACGATCGTTGTGTTGGCGTCTGCACCCAGCCAGTCACGTTCATTTGCGCGTGCGATGGCCGTCCGAGAGCATGGATGTTGGCGGCCACGCTGAGCATTTAGCTCATGCAGTTCGAGCAGTCTTTATCGCGAACCCGAAGTGTGTCCAGGACGACCATTCGTTCGACACCGGTTAGGCCCAGCCTCTTTCAAGCCCCAGCGGAAAGCGAGCGATAAAGGAGGCCTTTATCAATATCCGTGCACCAATCGGAGCTTGTCTGCAAAGCGCCACATCCGCCTTTATCAGACATGTTACCTGTTATTGTGAAGGCCAGCATCAACGCCTTCCCTGTGTCTAGACTTATCGAGTCGACGATATTTCCGCGTTCCATGTGGCTGTAGAAACATGGCCCGAAGTTCGATCCCAGCCCTTAGTAGACAAAACAATCCAGAGCTAGACCGGCATGGCCAACATGGGAGAAAGAATCTCCGGCTTTATCAGCCCCTGGTGGACATCTCCACTTGGTCGCAGGGTCACTCGATGTGAAGTAGGACCACGGGTAAGTTGATATCGTTAAGGCTGGATGATCAGTCTAGAGCATACCAAAATCTCCTACGCTATTGCGCAAGGCATAAGTACCTCCCTGTTCCCCTGCGTCGGCTCCGCCTTCAGTGCAAGTTCTGTTGGCACCAGCCGTAGACAGACAGCCTTTGCTCTCAGAGCCATCATGACCATCACCACGGAGATGACGCCGGAGTCGATTCCCGGCACGGTCCACTTGGTCGACTTGGACCATACGATGCGGACACGGCATGCAGACGCTGGTCTCGGTGATATTGTGCTCGTGCCTACGCCCTCGAACGACCCCAACGATCCCCTGAACTGGTCACCTCGACGGAAGATGCTTTCAAGTATCTGCTCGAACACGTAAGCGGGTCTTGCGCCCATCATTAGCAGAGCTAACATACCTCAGTTATACATGGTTCTCAGGAATGGCTGTCTCAACTGTCTACAGCGTGCTCGTCCCTCTCTCGCAGGCGAGTGGAGTCTCTGTTTCGGCCTTGAATCAGGGAACTGGCTACATGTTCCTGTTCTTGGGCTGGGGGTTGCTTTTCTGGCAACCATTCGCTCTGCGCTACGGGGTACGGCAATGCTCAATGATCGAGAATGATTTTGTTCTGTCAAGAACGGCATCGACTAACGAACATTGCAGAAGCGCTTAGCATATCTGATCTCTGTTCTTGGATCACTTGTAAGTGACCGAGAACTTTTCGCTGTGCGTGTCGTCCTTACTGACTTGTTGTCAGGGTACTGTTATCTGGAGGTCAGTCACACCAAGGCGGTAAAACTTGCTGTCGCACTGACAAAGCTTAGCGCCTATGTTACAAGCAATGGTGAATGGATTGCCAAATGCATCGTTCAAGGTTTCTTCAATGCCCCAATCGAGGCTCTTCCCGAAGTCTCCGTCACCGATGTGGTATGTGCAATCCGAGCGTCGCCGAGACCAGTCACGTCTAACCTTTTGCATAGTATTTTACGCACCAGCGCGGCACCTACATGGGCATCTACGCTTTCACGCTCGCCGGCAGCAACTACTTCACTCCCGTGCTGTGCGGTTTTATTGCTGATGGCCAGGGATGGCGCTGGGTCTTCTATTGGCCTGCGATCTTCCTCGCCTTTGTCTTTGTCTTCCTCTTCTTCTTCATGGAAGAAACCAATTACAGCAGGAAGACCGTTGGTCTGGTCGCAGAAATCGAGACGCCCCCGTCGGAGCCTGCAATGGAGAAAGACTCGGAGAAGAACCCGGCTGCCGTGCTTTCGACCCCTGCGACAGCGTACGCACCTCCAAAAACCTTCGTCCAAAAGCTGTCAATCTGGAAACCTGAGCCCGGCCAGCCGATGGTCCAGCGCGCGATCCGCAGCTTGAAATACCTAGCGTGGCCCGTCATCTTCTATTCTGGCTTCTCCTACGGGTCTTATCTGATCTGGTTCAATGTCTTGAATGCCACGGCGTCAATTATCCTCGGTGGACCCCCTTACAACTTCTCGCCGTCAATGGTCGGCCTGTCGTATCTTTCCTGCACTCTCGGCGTGATTCTAGGTTGTCTTATTTCCGGCCGACTGAGCGACTGGCTGACCATCAAGCTTGCCCGGCGCAACAAGGGGATCATGGAAGCCGAGCACCGTCTATGGCCATTCTTGCTCTGCGTCATTTTCGTTCCGGGTTCGCTCATCCTTTGGGGAGTGGGGGCAGCTCACGGCGTTCACTGGTTCGGCCTCATCTTCGCAATGGGCACGTTGGCCTTTGCCACGACGTTCGGCGTCACCCTCAGCATCAACTATATGATTGATAGCTACCACGAGATTTCGGGCGATGCGATGACCACCGTCATTCTCGTCCGGAACACCATGTCGTTTGCAATCAGCTATGGGTAAGAAGCCAAGAGTTCTGTTCGTCATGAGACGCATTTGACTGACGGGAGTATAGCATTACCCCCTGGTTGACGGACCTTGGCTACCAGAACTGCTTCATCTCTGCAGCGTTTGTCGGCATGGCGGCCTCGTCCGTCTTCTTCGTAATGATCATGTTTGGCAAGAGGTTCCGCGTTGGGAGTGCCGCGAAGTACTGGAGATTGGTCGCTGCGGACAAGGCAAAGTATGGTGAGCACTGATACCGCCAAGTGTTGAACAGAGGCATGTATCGGCAAGACCTTAGTCATACCTGCCGCGCTAGATAGGAACCTAACTCCGGTCGATGATTCCATGCGATTTGATCTCTGCGGTTGTAGGGCATCGCATCGTGCCGCAGTAGGGATCGCGTCGTGTGAAGCAAGTCTCATTTTGTATGCGAAGGCTAGTACCTTCAGCTATGACTATACATGATGTCGTATGCTGTCCTCGGCCATGCCTCCCTCACATGGTAGGGTCAGGAAGGGGACGGCATGCCTACCAAGCACACCTACGTCCTTGCGTATCCGGACGTGCTGTTGTCGCCTAAGAGTACAATAACTAGCATGCGGGAAAGAGGCCGCAAACAAGCTCCTTATCAGTCGCCGACCGCAAAGTCCAATCACCAGTCATCGATCGTGGGGAGATGGTGGCGCACGAGTCGAGGCCCCTGTGGCCCCCCGCAATTGATATCCGCGGACCCATTCTTTCCTCCGACGAGTGCTGCCTCTTGTGACTTCCAGGACTACAAATCCATCTCAGCAGTTGCATGTGCTTTGAAAGCGGGCGTCTGTGGGTGTCCGATTCGACTCACTGTTTGGGACGACCCCGGGAGACTACCAGCCGATCACCTTACTGGGACGACACTGCCCTGTACGATTGGATCATCTTGCTAGGGCAGCACCGAGGCTTTACCATTCAACATGCCATATCAGGCCGAAATGAGTGGGCCGGCTCAACGTCCACGATTGCGCACAAAGACCGGCTGCCTCACATGTAAGTGTCTTTTCTTCCTCGACGCACACCGACCATTCATAGCCTTGTGCGCTCACACGACGCTGCCACAGGTAAGAACAGGAGAAAGAAATGCGATGAAGAACGTCCCGCTTGTCATCGGTGCCGGTACTCTGGATATACATGCCAATGGCCGACAACCGACGACCTGATCGATCGACGCTATTCATCGCACCCGGCGCGTCGAAAGTCGACCTCGCCGGCACCTTCGACTGCTACTGCCGAGTCGAACGACACACAGCAACTTTCCATTTCTAGGAAGGACCAATACAGCGACAACTCCGTGACCGACGCAACGGTCTCGCGGTCCTCGGAAGCAGCAGCCCACCAGCTCTTGTGCCATGATCTCGAGTCCGTGCTCGCCCGCCACTTCGTGGACCGGTATTACGCCCTGCTACTCCTACCCAGCTGCCATCCGGAGTACTACCACGGCTGGATCAATGAGATCCAGGAACTCATGCTCCAGCACAAGTGCCTACGGTCGTCGGTGTTGGCGTGCGCGGCCTCTCATCTGCATTTCGTGGACGCTTCTCCACAAATGCAGGAACTCTCGCTTACGTACTATTCCGCGGCCATCAGAGGACTCTCTGAGGTGCTTGCGAGGGCGTCGTCGCAGCTGGAGAACCACAACGGGCTGTTGATGTCGATCATCCTGCTCTATCTGCACGGGGTACGTCCACCTGATACAGGGAGATGCTGACGCTCGAACCTGGCTGACTCCGCAGTGCATGGGAAGAGGCACCTACAACGACATCCCGCGCCACGTCAACGCCGCGATCCGCATACTGAAGCTCCGCCTCATGGAGCGGCCCCTGAGCACCAGCATCTCCCGGCCTTTCGACCGTCTGGCGGTGGAAAGTGTGTTATACCAAGTCTTCCTCGTCACGATGGGGTCCTGGTGTGGTGGCCGCTTGGAGCGTGTGGCGTACACGTTCGACGCGGCCTTCTGGCTGCGCGCCGAGAACTTGCTCGCCCAGTCGATGTTGTTCCGGATCCCCAGCACGTCCATCTCGACCAACAGTCCCGTGCTGGGCGTGCCGTTGGACCTCTTCAAGCTCGTCCTCTCAATCAAGCGGCTGTGGGAGAGTCCATTTGGACAACTTGACGCGGAGACGCTGGACGAGCTGAGGACCGAGCTGGAGGAGTGGGAAAGGACAATCCTTGGGCCTCCACAATCTCCTTCAGACAGTAACTACGAGATCTACAGGGACGCCACAGCCTTGTACGTCCTGGTTGCGTCGTTGCTGGTGCAGCAACTGCAACTGTGTGAAGGTGGAGGGCATGCCGAGGGGATCGGCATCGGCCCTCCAGGGCCAGTACCTCCGGGTTGCTGGCAGATCGAAAAAGCAATGATTATCCTACAGAACCACGAGCACGACGTCGATTGGGCGAGGTGCTATATCGGTAATTGGCCGGTTTATACGCTCGGTTTCTTCGTGGCCACGCCGGAGGATATCCAGCTTGTTCGCGACGACATGCGCCGGAGGTGGAATCTGATGAGGTTTTCCCAGCTTGAGCGGTTTCGAAATGATCTGGAAGCGACGTGGACTCAGCGGAATGGTATGTCCTGCGAAGCGTAGCGAAGCATTTATGTTGAGTGATGCTATCCTCTGAAGAAAAGAAGAACACGCCGCGGACTTTCTAGAAGCCGCAAACCCTTCTCAATGGGATGACCAGATCGTCTCGTCACGCGAAGGACAGTAATTATAACGCACCAGCACTATGTAGGTACTTATTGGCTCTCGTGGTGTGGCACAGCTGCGTATGGAGACGAGGTACGGAGTCGAGGGAGTATGAACCTCGAAACTTCGCTAGCCCACCATTTACATACATAGGACGGAGTGCACTACCGTGACCCTTGAGCGGTTCAGTGGGAGGTGCCCCATCCTCCGCCCCGGGGCTCACCCCGCAGCCGCCCAAAAATGCGATGGTATATGAACACAATACAACAGATTGTCTACAATTTTGTGCTCCAAAATCACACAGATTTTCGGGACACACACATGAACTGAATCATCAAGGGAGGATGGCCGAGTGGTTTAAGGCGGCAGATTTAAGTCCTACACCTCACACCAGACTAAAGACCTATTCTCTGCTTTCCGTTGGAAGCGTGGGTTCGAACCCCACTCCTCTCAGATGTTGTTCTTTTTTTGTTTTTAATTTCTTTTTGGGTGGTGCATGATGGGAGTGTCTCGAGTGTGGTGTTCAACTATGTAGCCCAGAGTGATCATGGAGACGTGCAGAGTATAGAGTACAGAGCACATGTGAGCTCAACCCGGTGGTTTCAACATAGGTAATTAAGTACAAGATGCACAGCGTGCTCTTTTGGGGAGCACCGCACGTTGGCTGTGGTTATCCCCCGACAGGACGACATGTCCGTCTCTTTCTCCTGTGATGACACGGGGAGTCTCGACGAAGGACACCGGTTCCTGGTCGTCCTCGCGCTGGTCAGGGTGCTGTGGTCATTCCGAAGAGGGCAGCTCATCGCCTCTCAACGACCTTAATTATCACTCCGGTCCTCCTTCGAGGATGGACGCACCAGCCTGTTTACGCGTCCCGGAAGCAATGTCTGTGCCTATCGTGGCCTTCTCCAGAATCATACCAGGACGGGAATCGACCGTCTGGTGCACCGCACACGATTGTATCAATCTCGCGCACATCTGGGGAGCAGACGACTTCATGAATTGGCTGTACTCTACTTGCGCAACCGGCAAGGACGGAGGCCGAAAACACAGCACATCTCATAAGACAATTGGGACGCGAAGACGCTCAGAGGACACCGGGAAGTCGCTTAACTACCACAGCGCACAGATCCTGGGCCTGGCCACGATGGCATGCCACCGAGGTCGTACCCCGTTTTTCCACGCAAGAGTGGTGTTTTCTTATGTTGCCGCCTTGTTGGCTACGTGCTGGTGGCTGCCTTCACTCAAGCCATAGCCCACCACCGCGGATTGACCAGCTTGCTTAAGGAGACAACACCGTCGCTAAACGGTACCTCCAGAGGGTCCCCAATGGCGGGAGTCTGCGTGAGCATATCGGGACGCGGTCACTCCGCTGTCCGGCCGGCCGGCCGGCCGAATGTGCTCGATCAGACTGTAGCATTACTTGAGCGTCAAGAGGTCTGGGGGCATAGCTCGAAACTTGGAAGTAGGAAGTCCATTCTCCGAGGGCTCGCGAACGACATGTTGCAGATCGAAGCGTAGTGTGTTCTGGCTGGATGGCTGTAACGTTTCATGCCGCGTTCAGCTATTCCCATGTTGACGGCCAGTGCCCAACACTGATGTGTCTCGACTGAAGCTAGCTAGCCTGCGGAGGCTGTCACTGATTTTCGGCTCTGAGGCACGCCACCCTGCCACCGTCTCAAGCGACAACATGACCATTGATGTCTCTGGTGATCTCTCCAATGGTCAGTCGCACGAGCGAACCGTTCGAGCGCAGCAAGTCTCCCTTGAGATGAAGGAGATCAACCACCGGTACTGCCCCGATGCGCATATGTGACTGGTGTGGGCGGTTTCAGTGAGCCACCCGAACTCACCGTCGTCCGTCCGGTCGACTTTGATCACACTCACGCTCGTTTCGCACGTTCACCTGTATGCCTGAATTTATATTGCCTGGTGTCATGCAGAAGAATGACCCCTTCGCTCTGTCCCCGCGCCAAACAGGCAGTTCATCGCTGCTTTCGACCACGTATACGGCGCCCAGGCATGGCATGTCACGTTTGGAAAAGAAAAGGCGTCACAGCGTGAACTTGAGAAGCAGTTCGTACCGAAAAGCATCTTCCAATCGTCACCCAACCGGAGTGTCTGCTGCAGGATCAACGGTGCGCAGGATTGCCGAGTTCAGGACGGCGCAGTCAATCCTGCCTGTCTATTTGATCGCAGTATCAACCGCGACTTTGCTGGGAGATCAATCGGCAACGACACCTTAAACCACTGACAGGTGGTCGGGGTGCGAGGAAGCCCGAGACAGAGAAACTGGCCTCCTCAACGCGCCACCTCTGCATGCCAATGGATCAGGCTACCGGACGCACAGTGAAGCCCTTGCCTCGATGACAGCTAGAATAACATTAGTGGTGTCAGTGCTTCGGCGTTTTGGAGTTCTGAGTGGTGGCTGGCCAATCCGACGCCAATGCGGGCGTTAACGAGTGGAGGTCCATTAGCGCCTATTTAGCCTGCATAGAATAGCTCAAGGCGTCTCCTTACCCTGCCAGCCTCTTCCCAAACATACGACCCTTTGGAAACTCCCCGCTGCTTTGTTGTTCACGTTGTGGTCATTTACATGGTGAGCTCCGTGATTGACAATTCATACAGCACGGCGAAACACGGTGCAATTGGCCCCTATGCTTCCTTGCCTGCCCACCACCCTTTTGCTCTAATTAGACCTCCAAAAATGTCCAATCATCCGTTACGCCGAGTCGACTCACTCCTTCGTACGCAGGACGAGCGGGAAACTTCAAAGTCGGTAGGGCCATGACCGTTCTCTGCAAAACCCCTGATCTGGGGTGTGCTTCCCAGTCGTGTTGGCAGCTGACCGCCGTCGCGGAGGTAGGTGCATTTGTCACTCATTAGCTCATCCTTGACTTCGTGGCACAGACGTCCAGAAACCTCGTTGCCAACAACTACAATATGTCCGGTATACCGCTTTGATGTCGGCCACAATATAAGTGGCAACGATACCAGGGCTCGAGCCTCTGTGATGCTCTCGGCCACGGTCCGACGACAAACGCTGATGCCAATGTGGTTACATCACGACCGCACGCCATCGTCTTCAGCATCATCGAGTTACTGCTATACCAGTTGATCGCCTCGCTCCGCTTCGGAAGATGACCGATCCTTGTTGGCGGACGAACATGTTCTGCAACCGTGATATCCCAGGAGAGTCGAGAGTACCATGGTCGCCTGCTATGCCGAGGCAGGGACCAAAATCAGGCTGGCCCCGTGTCCAGGGTGACGGCGCCGCGGCACACTACGTGCTCGAGGCTTGGTATTGCTTTGGCGCCGATGTGTGTCATGGTCACGGGGACGCCAAGCAGGTGAACGGCGTAAGAATGAGGGGGCCGCCCTCACAGGCAGAAACCAGATCATGACACGGAGAAACAGTGATAAAGAGTGATGGCCTAGACTATGGCTAGGAAGTCGCCGAGAAGCCATATGGTGGGAAGTCCACAGCGGAGACGGTTGGGCGTTCCGCCATCTGACCAGCCAGTTCATTTACTCGTGGACATAACAAGCCCAGGCGAACAAGGAAGTACTATATGAGGTCAGCCGCGGAAGCCAAGTCGCTAAAGACCTCGACCCGCCTATGCTTTGCCAGTACGCTTTGTATGTTTCTATCTTTGCAATGTCAGGCGTTAGAGCGATCTCATAGACGCCCTCCTACCCAGCGACATCCTCAACATCCCTCGTTCCATCCATGGCAACTGTGCCCTCCTCCCTCTCCTTCGCGACTTCAGGTTCCCCACCCTGCACGTCGTCGTCGGCAAACAACTTACTCAACGCTTTCATCGTGGTATTCCCACCGCTAAACACGATGCCGACGTCCCACACATCCTCCTTGCCCTGCTTCTGCTTTTGGACCACCATCTCCCGAAACTCGGCGTTGAACAACACCACGGCAAGTCCCACGCAGCCGCTCGGCTCCACCACGACCTTCATCCTCTCGTACACGAGCCGCATGGCCATCTTGATCTCGTCCTCAGTCACGGCGTACAGGCCCTCGACCTTGCGCTTGTCGCTGATGATCGACCAGTTCGTGATGCCGACGGGTGTGCGCAACCCATCCGCAATCGTCAGCGTCTTGACGTGCTCGACGCGCTTGCCTGTCAATAAACCGCGGCGGCCGTCGTCCCCGCCCTGGAACGACGGTTCCGCACCGAAGACCAGCGTGCCGGGCTTGTCGGAGAAATAAGTGGCCGTGCCGCCTAGGAGGCCGCCGCCGCCGAGGGGTGCAATGACGGCGTCGAGTGCGGGCGCGGGAGCGGTCGCAGCCCCAGATGCGTTCGCGTCCGTCCCTGTCCCGCTGGCCTCTCGGAACTGCTCCTCCATCTCCAACCCCGCAGTGCCCTGGCCCAGGATGATATCCGGGTGGTCGTACGGCGGCACCAAAATGGCGCCTTTGTCCCGGATAACGTCGGCGACCACGGCCTCGCGTTCTTGCGAGGTTGACCCGCTGAAGATGACGTTGGGCGTGTAGAGTCTTGTGCCTGCGATTTTCGAGGCCGTGCTGATCGTCGGCATGACGATGTAGCTGGGGATGGAGAACGTGTGGGCCGCGAGCGCGAGGGCCTGGGCGTGGTTTCCTTGAGACGGGGGTGAGTAAATACAGTATGTGGGGAGATCGGCATCGAGTAAGGACGCAGGAGTGGGTGAGTAGGTGAGTGAGGAAGCAAGAAGTGAGCGAGTAAGGAACCAAGAAGTAGGTAGGTAGGTGAGTAAGGAAGCAAGAAGTGAACGAGTAAGGAACCAAGAAGTAGGTAGGTGGGTAAGTCGATGGGTGGGCAAGTAATAGTTGAGATGCAGTCAATCGATTCAGTACCTTGAGGGCAAGCAAGTTCCAGGTTGGGAGACTGAGGGACATGTCATGCTGCGCGGACACCGTGACTCGCAACACACACATCTCGTCCTGTGGACAAGGTTGCCGCTCACGACGCACAGCTCACGACGCAGAGTTCACCACATACCTGAACCTCACCTCAACCTCGGACCTCAGACTCTGCCGATATCCAGACAAAACACGACCTTCGAAGCACGAAAAACGAAACTCAGAACTCACCACTACTATGCGTGACGACACCCCTCCGCCTCACCTCCTCAAGACCCAACTCCTCAACCAACCTCGTGACCGCATGAAACGCGCCCCGTGCCTTGAACGCCCCAATCTTCTGGAAATTCTCGCACTTGAACCATAATCGGAACTTTGGGGCCACGCTGCCGGAACGAGAACCAGAGTCGACACCCGAATCGGCATCACGTCCACTGGCACCAGAAGCAGACTCACCACCAACACCAACAGCAGTGCCAGCGCCAGAACCGGCACCAGGTCCACGTCCGTCGGCGGATCGAAAAAACGAAGGCGGCGAATCAGACAGGTAGACGGTCGGGTCGGGCGACGAGGCGATGGCGTCGAGGGATGTGCTCGTTTGGAGCGGCGTTCGGTGGATGTACCGCTTTATCTTGTGGTATGCGGAATGGATGGATGAGGGTGTGAGAGGGGGGCAGGTTGATGGGTCGGCCATTTCGGGGAAATGTTGTCGGATCGAATTGTGGGTAGGGGACCAGGCAGGTAGTATCTATCTCCTTGATGTCTCTAGGTACCTAAGGTGGAGTCATTGATGTGCTGGGTCAGGATGATTCGCCGTTCTGGTCTGCAGGATTTGTCGCGAGCTGTGTCTTTAGACAGTGGTTTGAGAAGCCGGGGAAGATGGAGCCGGAAGGGGCTACAACGATACTAGGTAGGGCACGGCGGAGGGAGGAAATACATGGCTTCGGTACGAGAAACACTCATGGACTATCGGGACGAATATTGTGGAACAATGTATCCACAGTACTCCGTTGCGACACCACCAACACACGCAAGCATTAGGTAAGCGTGGGGATATCCGAATCATCTCATGGTCAACCGAGATCGGCAACATCTGAGGTGTCGAAATATCGACGGGGCAGTGTTATTGCAAAATGTCCTATCTACCAAGAAGTGACCTCGCCGCCTTGATACACACTCAACTTTTGGTCAGAGAACGCCTTGCCAAGATAGAGTCACAAGCTGGACGATAATCTTTCTACTGGTTCTCAGGTCGGAGGGAGCTAGGCAAAGGTTAGCAAGCAGTCCCAAAAAGCAGGCAGGAGCAGCGGCTTGTGTCTTACCGAACAGCCTTTCCGGCACGCCAGATCTCGAGGCCCCGGATTTCCTCCATCTCCTTCTCGAATTTCTCGCGGTAATCTGGAGCACCGTTGTATTCCAAGCTACGTTTGGTTTCCCTGCCATCCTTCACGCTGTCGTACAGCTCGTTGAACACGGGCTTCAATGTGTCCTTGAACTTCTTGGACCAGTCGATGGCACCGCGACGGGCAGTGGTCGAGCAAGCGGCATACATGTAGTCCATGCCGTTGGCACCGATGAGTGGGTACAGCGACTGAGTGGCTTCCTCGACGGTCTCGTTGAATGCTTCGGACGGGGAGTGGCCACGTTCGCGGAGGACCTCGTATTGGGCGAGGAACATGCCGTGGATACCACCCATGAGACAGCCACGTTCACCGTACAGGTCGGAGTAGACCTCCTTCTCGAATGTCGTCTTGTAGAGGTAGCCGCTTCCGATTGCGACACCGAGGGCAACGGCCTTCTCTTCAGCTTTGCCAGTCACATCCTGGTAGACAGCGACGGACGAGTTGATGCCGCGGCCTTCGCGGAACAGACTTCGGACGGTGCGGCCAGAGCCCTTGGGCGCGACAAGAATGACATCGATGTCCTCGGGGACGTCGACCTTGGTGAGGTCCTTGAAGACCGGGGAGAAACCGTGCGAGAAGTAGAGGGTCTATTGGAGAACATATATCTTAGTAACAACTTCAAGAGTTCTTCGAGGTTGTCTTACCTTGCCCTTGGTCAATTGAGGCTTAATCGCGGGCCATGTCTCGCTCTGAGCAGCATCGCTCAGCAAATTCATGATGATTGTACCCTTGGAGATAGCCTCATCCACTTCGAACAGGTTCTTGCCCGGGATCCAGCCATCTTGCTCGGCTTCTTTCCACGAAGCACCGTCCTTGCGCACACCGATGATGACATTCAGGCCATTGTCTCGGAGGTTGAGGCCTTGACCATGACCTTGGGAGCCGTAGCCAATGAGGGCGAGTGTGTCGTTCTTGAAGTAGTCCTATAGGGTGGTTAGGGAGCTGAGTTCAGTCTCAGGGCAAGATTGCGCATACAAGAAGCTTCTCCCGTGGCCAGTCTTCTCGTTCTGTGGTAGAGTGTTAACAATCTGGAAAGATCGACAAAACATGGATATACACACCAAAGACGGTCTCCTTTGTGCCGGCGAAGTCGATTGTCTTGAGTCCGCGTGTCTGCTGCTGTGACGGAGCTGTGAAGGCCGGTCTCTGCACTGCGGCAGTCACAGGTCTGGTCGCAAGGGCCGACGCAATGGAGCGCTTCTGCACCGAAGGAGCGCCGATTTTCTGCTTGGACGCGGTGCGCAGGGTTCTCGCGAAAGTCTTGGAGGCCATCTTGTCTATTCGTATGTTTGCAGTCAGGGGAGAAGAGAGGAGCGTGGTGAGATATTCTAGTCAAAAGAGAGTCTTGTGAAATCTGGGGAAATTTTCTGACTGCTCACTCTCGCACTCTCCCAGCAAAGCTTACTGTCCCTGTGATTGGCTGACAGCTTGCTCCGACAGCGGCGAGGCTGGCAAAGCTGTTCGGAGTCGGACAAGCCTCCCCGCCCCGCAGTCCAGAGTTTTTCTTCCCTGTTCTTTACCTGATTCCGCAAGTCACGAATTACAGAAGTCCTGGTGGGAGTGTGTTTAGTCGTGACACCCTCCGACTCCCATTACTACTGTGTACGCCTCACATCTGGTCCATATTCGTTGCTTCGTTCATTGCTTTGGAGATACGCCCGACACCGACACGGAGGACAGGGGTAGGGAAGGACTCAACGGGATTCCATGACACACCGCTGAAATGATTTGAGGCTTGCATGCCTCATGGAGGATTGATACAAGGTAATTACTGTAACGTACAGTAAGCTTCGTGGCTATCCGAACAAAGATATCCATCCCATGAGAAGTCGCAACCCTTCATGTCCATTTCGAAGAAGCATAATCTGAATAATGACGAAGGTTCATTAACACCTGACATATAGGGCAAGTCAACTCTACAAGAGAAACCACCGAGTATCGTCAGGGCTTCGCGTCCCTTCGATTCGAGCAGGCGGGATCGGATGCGATTGCTCCTCGCCAAAGACCCGATAGGGATGTTCATCTGCAGATTCCGATCCAGAATCCAGGGCATCATTGTCGAGTTGCAGATATAGGCTTTCGTTCTCGTCTGCTGAATTTGCGTTCGATTCGAGGTCGTCGTAATAATTAGTCTCCTCGTGGGAGGCACCATCGTCGTCGTCGTCGTCGTCGTCGTTACTATCGGAGTTATTAATGTCATCACTGTCATCATCTTCCCACTGATCGTTATCATCGTCATTATCAATACCATCATCGTCGCCGCCGTCGTCGTCATTATCATCCTCGTCGTCGCTGTCGCTGCCGCCGCTAGAGTCGTCCTCGTCCTCGTCGTCTGCAGTATTATTATCAGGACTACTACTAATCTCAAATGTCAGTACATGAACCGGAGCCTCAGGATAGAGGAGACTCACAGAATCCGTTCCATCTGAAGAGCCGAGGCTAAAAGGTGCCTGGACGGTTCGTCCCAGATCGTGTATTTTTCTTCCTCGAGTTTATCGAGGACAGGGGAATCGACGATTTTGGCGACCGCAATACACTCGTGGCGGATCTGAGAGCCACCGCCAATAGTGGGGTTTCTCACCGTTGTGACGATGGCATCTATGGCCAACTTGTTCACCCTCCCAGGCTGGAAGGTCTCTTCAAGCCAGGTCTCCAGTTCCGGTCGCGTCCGGGGGAGTTTGGCCATTGGACCACCGGCCGTACTTGCGACGTGAAGTGAAAGCGGTTTCTCCAGCAGGATGGCATATTTGGTGGCAGGGCTCCAAGTAAAGGTCTGTGAGGGGAAGCTCAGGTCTCTTAGTGTGACCTCGACGCAGACCCTTCCGACCGCGGGATCCGACACTTCGATGATCAGGGCGGATGATGTTGCGCTCCATGTCGACGGGGTTTCAATGACAATTGCGGGAGCAGTAAATGACAGACCGCGACCTTCGTCATCGAGTCTGCAATATCCTTGGTCCACTTGCTTCACAAAGCCACCCGACGGGCATCCCAGGAACGTGGCTGGAGCCCACCGGAGTCCTTCGATGGTTAACCGCCGATGAGAATTGAAAAGCACTCCCCACTGGCATTCACGGATGGTTTGCCAGAATATCTCCGTTCGTCTGTCTGCAAGTTCGACGTCACTGACCTCCTCTTTCTCGCCGAGGCCCTTCTCCTTCTTCAAGAGCGTCTCTGCGTTCAGAAACGGCTCTATGTCAAGGCGCATGATAGTGGCCAGACAAAGCATCTCGTCGCTCTTCTTGGACGTGGATCGGGCTGCTATCTTTGATGCCAAGGGTGCGAGAGGATCTGCCACGGACCAAGGGGCCCACAGCTTATCCCGGTAGAAGTCAGCCTCGATGCTAACGTGATCGACTGTTTTGTCCGCGTATTGAATCAGACGTTTACGAGCCATGATGCATTCCTGGTACGTCCACAGTCGGCGGTCCCAGTTGTTGAGGTGCTCCGCTATTCGTCGTTCGGGCCCTTTCGCGGTCGCCGCAGTCTTGCGCAAGGAACAAAGAACAAGCACAGAGCAAGAGCTCTCGTAGATTCTCCACATGTCCCGGATGCACTTCTTGCGCAGGTCTTTATTCTCCTTCTGGACTGGAACGCAGAGGGTGTCGATCCAGAAGTGTGACGGATTTCTCACCGGCATCTTGTGGTTTTGGCCGGCCGTCTCGACCGAGTGTTGCAACGCCTCTAGCTGACATACATAGATTGCATTGTCATCCTGGTTCCCAAGGCCGTCACTCCATCTGGGAAGACCGTCAGAGCAACTATGCCCACTTCGGAGGTGATAACTCACATATGGGAGATGGCCATGAAGGGGGGCTCTCCGACTTTCTTTCCGTTGACTTTGGCAGCCTCCAGTTCGAGCTTCTTGGTTTCAAGGTTCCATTTGAACACGGGGATGTCGCCAGCCTTGATGATCGTCGTCAACTTTTCGAGATCTGCACTTCGAAAGCCACCGCACTCGCCATCACAACTGCGTGCGTGGAACTGACGGTACGTTTTCTGGTCGATGTTGCGTCCACGGCATTCAAACTCGGTACATTCTTCATGGGATATGGCCCTGTCTCTATCGTCTTGGGAGCCGGTAATCTCGGCATTTGTCATCTTGGCCAGGTAATACTGCTCGTAGACGGTCCCACCGTAGTCGGAAAGCATTCGGTGGACATCCTGTGGACACCATCTTTTGGCCAACATTCGCTGTTCGAGCACCATCGACCCTCCCCAACGACTACCAGTGCGCCGGATATCACACCCACTGATCATTGCCGATGTGAGTGCATGTCCGAGGGCGATGATGGACATCCATACTCTTTGGGGCAAGGGGGACTTCGCGACGAGCCGGGCACGCATATCAGCTTGCAAGCCTTGTCCACCACCTCTGGGCAAGCAATAGTCATCAAGAAAGTCCCTCACGGTCCCGAGAATCAATGCGGCCTGTATGGTTGTAGGTATCCTCATGCTATCAACGACCTGTCTCTTTCGTGCAATCTGCTTCCATTCCTGGAGCATCTGCGTGAGGCGCTTCGTGGTCACAGACTGACCGTCGGGAGTCAGAAAGTCGCCGTGTTGAGCAGATATGCCGCAAATGGCGAGAAACTCGATCACGCAGCCGAAGAAGAGCCATCCCTGGAAGAAGTCGCGCACTTCGGCCACAGGCCGAAGCTGCTGAAAGTCTCGGGAGTTGAGGTCGTCGGACGACCAGCCTCGCCTCGCAGGATAGCCTAAAAAGCCTTTGGAATCCGCGGTATAGGGCGTGACTGTGAAGTTCCGGACTTTGATATGTCCCTTCCCGGGAGGGAGCGGACAGTGGTCCATATTGCAGTATCATCAGGAAGCCAACATTGGACAGTGCCAAAGCTCAAGGGATTCGCAGGAGAAGAGACATTCACGACTTACTGTAGCAGATGGCATGACGGGCTGGTGGTTGATGCGCTGGCTTCAGCTGGCCTTGTCTCCTCACCTTGCCCATTTGACATAAAACTCGAGTGCGATAGCGAGCCACTTAAACAAGATGCAGTGGCATGTTAGAGCCTCTTGCAGACTGCCCCAGGCTGGGAGTGGTTCGCCTACATGATGGAGGGCGAGGGGCCGACGGATTGGGGAGAAGAAACGTGGTCGAAGGTGGACAACGCGTTTAAGAAGCCACTGTGTACGTCGTTCGTCACGCCCCCACCCCAAATTACAGGGGCTCGTTGCCGCAGTAGCAACAGGGAGCCGAACCCCAGCGGGTCACACGTGATCCGCTTACTCATCTCTGCTAAGATCGACTCGCCCCCATCTCGTGACTGACTCGTAGTTGACTGATCCATTTGAACTCCATCTCATCATCTACGGGACAGATCATGTACGAGCCACAACCACGGCGCTCTGCAGTCTAGCCTTCAGGTAGTTGCACCCTTCGGCATACTTTCGTCCATCTCCAATCGCCCACCAAGACACAGCCTTCATATCTCGGCCAGCTCGGTAAGATCTGAAGGCAAGGCGTTCTTCAACAGCAATGGCGAACATAGGAAGCGTCTTCACAGACAAAGGCATACCGCGTTCGTGCCCACTCAAATAAGTGCTGACCTGACCATGACTGATCTAACGACTACCACCACGACCACTCAGCCATTGGACCATATGTACGTCCTCACAGGCCTCATTGCATGACCTATCGCGCCGAGAAATGACTGTGACCAAAGTCCCAAGCCGTCAAAGCCAACGGGTTCATTTTCGTGTCCGGCCAAATGCCCGCGACTTTCGAAGACGGCAAGCTCAAATTGACGGAAGGCAGCGTCGCAGAAAAGGCTCATGTCCTGTGTCGCAATGCTTCAATTGTTTTGGAAGCAGCGGGATCGAGTTTGGAGAAGGCGGTGAAAGTCACGGTAAGTCTATGTTGGTCTGGTGAGCTGAAGATGAAGTGCAAGTAGTGCAAAGAGCAGCTAAGGAAACGCAAATGCAGGTTTTCTTCGCGGATTTGGACGACTTTAAGGAGTTCAACGATGTTTATGCGCAGTATTTCCCGCAAAAGCCGGCGAGGAGCGCCATCGAGGCGAAGAGGTTGCCTGCGGGCGTTACGTTGGAGATGGAACTGATTGCTGTGCAGTGATCGGGGTCAAACTCCACACCTGCAAACCAGGCTGATATACCTGCTATATCGCGCTCAAGACCGCCAAACCAGACAACGGGAGACGAAGTCCTGGACATATCAGTGGCACGGAGGACGAAGTGCACCCATACATACAAGTGCCGTGATAGAACCTCACCCGTGAGCAAGTGCGAGTGATATGTACGGAGTACACATACCCATACAACTGCGCCTGTACACGATCAGCAAGACCCAACGAGTTTCCCAACTCCCAGCGCGTGGTCCGCGTCGGGTACGTGGAAGGCGAACCGAAGGGATTCACCCCTTCCCCGACGCGGTCTCTTTCAAGGTGCCTAAGATCTCCGTGCGAAGTACAGACTGCAATTCTGGCGCGAAAAACCTCGGATTGAGCCAATAGGAGCCTAAGGACTGTTCACTGGTACTGCAATCGCTGTTTGCGGGACCCCAGTCCCAAGGCGACCTTGTACGTTTCGAGAGCGCCCCAGGGATACACCGATGTACACTGCGTACCACTGACTAGAAAAGACACCCATAGGCGCTGTGAACGCTAATGGTGGCTGCGGTATTGACTCGAAGCTTGTCGGTGCCCAGGTGTCGTGATGGAGCGTTCCGTGGCTGTGTTGCGGAAGGCAGCATAAGGAGACCAGAGTGACAGTTGTACGCAGTCAAGTACGAGGTCGGAGCATGTGATTAGAGCCGCTTCCTGAATCTAGATGCCGTATTTTGCCGCCGATCGGGCTTGCGAGGCCCGGATTGCATAAGAGCACGCACCGGACGGTCAGATACATAGATACGATCTCCCACTCGCTTATTCCAGCCGCGTCTTGACGAGCACCTTGCTTCACATCTATCGGCACGCGCCGTGCGGATCCGTTCCTAGGGACGAATCTAGCGCCTTGAATCAATGACCACAGGTGCCTGGGTGAACCCTGTACGGTCCACGAGACAGGCAATTCGGAAAGGCAGATTCGTCGACCTGCAGAAATCCATGTAGCTTGCCGGCATAGGCTGCTTCGCCCGAGCGAGCAGCGATGCTAGGCTGAGAATACGAGAAGACGGGACGTCCCCCTGCGCCCGACTTTGCTGTATATCGCCCGCCACCTGGATTGCGGACCACTGATACCTCCTGGGATAGGGCACCACCGCTTGCTCACCTCGCGATTTTGGCGTCGAACCAATCCTGTCGTCAGATAGCCATGCAGGTCGTGAGACAATGACCCGCAGCACAGAGGAACGGAGCTCCTTAAAGATGGCTCTGGGCTACAGCTCTCGCGTACCTCGTACCTCTGGCCTTGGGTTGTGGCACTGATTATCAGCTCCCCGCTGCCGCAACCATGGCATGGACCCTGTGAGTATAGCCAGAGCGGCCCAAGACGCCGCGAACAACGCCTACAGCGTAGGCCAGGTGGTATTCGAACTATGGCAAGGCATGTCCGCTGAGGCTGGCAGTGAGTATGAGACATTCAGTCGCGACCTCAATCAGCTTGGGCACTACTATGCGACGTTGCGTCCGCTTCTCGAAGGTCCCTGGTGCGTCTTCTCAGAGCATATCTTGAGGCCTCTGCACCGGATTACGAGAGACATCCTTGTCATTCTGGGCGGCCTGCGATATGCTCTCGACCGGTTTCGCGACGACATGGGCCGCGACGAAAAGGTGATTGGGATCAAACTCTTCAGGATTATCTCCAGCCCAGAAAATGAACGCCGCAAGCGGCTTCAAAGATTCTTGCAGCGGCGCAGGATCGTGCTTCAACGTAGCCAGGTCAGATATGCAACAAGTATCCTCAACCTTGTGAACGCTGTCGTACAGTGGGCGAGCCTTTTCCCCTTCTTGCTCCGTCCCCTAACATGGTCGGCAGGCACGCGCAAACCCGCGACTTTGGACGTGATCAGCCACGACAATTCAACATCGAAGATGCTTTGCTCCGTGATGTCCACAGAGCAAAACGGACTGTCCAGGGCTTGGAGCAGAGGCCCGAAGGCTGGCCTGTTGCAGCGACTTGCTGGATCCCTGCTGTGCCCTCGCAGCCGGATGGGCACAAAAGTCCTTTAGATATCCTCGCGGACCACTGGACGACACCTGAATCGCGGCAGCCCAGGAGGGGAAACCAGGACAGTGAGAGTATAAGAGTAATTCGTGACCTCCAGAGAATTAACGCCGAACATCAACAGCAAATCAGTCGGCTTGAACACGAATTGATTCAGTACAAAAAGGGCTATCAGGAGGACGCAAAGACAATCGCCCGCCTCCTGGCAGAACATGAAAAACTGCACAGGGCTAGAGAACGGCAAGATCGAGCTAACACTGCTGTCATGTCGAGACTGCAGGCAGACATTGCCGACATTAGACGACAACACGAGGCTCAGGGTGTAGAATTGCAAGGACTGAAGGAAAGATGTGCAAGGTTGACAGCAGCGACGGATGCTCGCAAGAAGGATTACGAAAGTTTGAGAAGGCACGTAGCTGGAGTGGAAAGAGAGAGGGACTGGAAAAGGAAACAGCTCGAGGAATTGGAGAGGAAAGCGCTACCACCCGTCAGCTTCAGGCCTCCCAGAACAGAAAGGACTCATCGCCGGTCTTCGGGATCAAGCGTGTCGAGTCAGACCTACGTGGAGATATTAGATGACTTGGACCATGGGAACTTGAGAAGCGACAATTCAAGAGGAAGCTCCAGAGGCCGCCCCAGCAGGCGCCTGCCAGATGACCGCGAAGAAAGCCTGAGCGAAGATGGAAGAGAGGATTCCACATATAGGCGGAGACTACACTCGAGGTATGGTGGCAGAGAGAGTAGCAGAAACTCTCGAGAAGTAACCCCAGGCTATGATCGACGACGAGACTCCAGAGAAGGACGACCTGCGGATGAACCAGGTCACAAAGAAGATGATGCTCCATTTCACAGACAGACGTTTCACGTTCGTCAAGGAAGCCAGCGAGTCGATGGGCGGGCTTCCAGGCTCGCGTTCCGATAGGTAGGAGCAAGTCCAAGGCGGAATTGCGAGCACACGTCAAAGGAGAAGGGAGACGTGTTGTTTGTCCGCTGGAGAGGTCACTCCATCGACGTTGGCCTGAGGCAGCTTCTTGTCGTCCGGTCAGTGCGGCACTGGATTGTATCGCCTCGACAGTTTCTGTAGGAGTCAGAACATATATTCAAGCGTGGCCCTGATAAAGCGCTCTTTCCCGTAATATCAGTCAGAGGACCCCCGGCGCCGCCTCTAGCCTTACCAACAATGGTCCGCGGTGCCATAGAAAGTCTTGAAGTGGCATAATTTCGTCTGATCGTAAACGCCATGCTCAAGCTCTGAGGAGGGCTTGAAGCTGTAGATCATCGCAAGACTCGGTCGTAGGTCTGGCCTTTCACCGCACCCCCACCCATGGCTGTTCGTGCATTACGGCGAAAGCCTTCTCTGTTGTTCCTTAGATCTTCGGCTGCCTCCTTGTTGAGCGGGTCAGAAGCATTAGGCTCCAGGAAGAGGAACTGTTCCCTTTCGTCAGCATGCCATCACTCCACGCGTGATCGCTGATGATCCTAGTGATGCCATACCTGCATGCCGACTATAACAGCATTCAAATTCAGCACAGGCTTCCAATCTTCTCTCAAAATGTTCAAGCACACATTTCCCTCCAAATCGATGTTCGGGTGGTATATCTTTTGCGTGCACTTCACTTTGGGTGGATCGTGGGGAAAGTTCTGGTTGATGGCGAAGTTGAAGACGAAACTGCCGCCTTTGTACATGCCTTCATCGGGTTCGATCGTGAGCTGGAAGTTGAGAATGTCATCGGGGTCGGGGAACGTGGTCTTCATGGTGTTTCCGAGGGAGAGTTCACTGAGATCTGCGAGAGAGCCGTGTCAGATGCCCTGGTTCCTGTGAGCTGTGTTGTTTATTCTTACTCACCTTTCTGCACTCGTAACTGAGCCGCCGTGACCTTCTTTTTCTTCTGCGTGGCCCCTTGTGCCTGCTCATCCTTCTGTTGCTGTTGTTTCTGCACGCGGCGATTAGCAAGCTGATCGGTTGACAAACGCCTCGAATCCCCTACCATTGACCATATTTTCATCATCTTGCCAACAGTTCGTCACCACCCCGGTGACGCTGTCGCTTGCGGAAGCTACGGTTATAGCGGCGCTTGGAAAGTCTAGCAAGGCCCAGTTTGGTTGTCGGCGTGTGCGTGTCCTTGGGGTTGTGCAGACGTAGTACGGAGTAGGGCGCAGCCTGATGGTCGCCGTAAGGCTCCTGGTGGGCGGATCAAAGCCGAGCCGCGGACAAAGACGAACAAGTTGAGCAGACGTGCAGTTCTAGGCAACTTGAAATGCGCTGGGTGTTCTGGTGAATTGTACTTGAGAAGTGACAACGGAGGTTGTAATTACTTCATTCACGGTTTGGTGATACATAGTCATATTAAATGTATGTCTGCTTCCCATGACGCCACTGGCAGGCGACAGCCGCGGCCTGTTCGGAGACTGGGCCGATGTGGCCAAAACGTACATCGTACATTTACTTGCTTTGTTATCACCTCTATCACAGTAGACCTTGGTGTCCATTCCCAACCGGAGGTCTACAGCAAAATTGTTTGCCCACTTGACACGTGGTGCAATGCACCTTGGAAACCCGTCGATGACGCCCGGCCCAATTCAACCTTGCGATGCAGAACAGTGGGAGCCCGGTCATCTTCTGTTGAAACAGCACAAGAGACCCGTTCTCCCGAGGAACCAACAACACCCAGAAAAACGGACAAGAGACAAGGCAGCCGTCGTCCACAGCAGCGCTTGGAAAAAGTGGCTGCTTCGACTCGTAGCTCTCGACTTGCAGACAGTTAGCACCAGTCAGTCTAAGTAAAGAGGTTGATACACTCACAGTAAAGCCAAATTGGTCGACACTGTCACTAGTAATGACAACAGCGAGCAAGGCATTCGAGAAGATCCAAGTCGCCACAAGTCGAGTTCGGAAGTTCTTGTACGAATCCTCCAGGGTTTTGTCTTCCTTTTCCACTGGCGGCACAAAGGGCGCAAGGGCACGTCGAACTGTTGCTTCGAATTGACTGTCAATGTCGGCTTGAGGTCTGTCGACTTCTTCTATAACGGTCGTTTTGCCCTTTTCGTCTTTCTTGGTTTGAGCCGAGGGCAGCACATCGGCCTTGTCTGAGCCTTTGGTGCCCCATGATACATCGTGCCAATTGCTAAAGGCGTAGATCATGAGGATGTTGATAAAAGACGGCATCAGTAGCAGATACTGGAAGAAAGACGTGAACATATGCCAGGGATCCAGGTACATGAACGAGGCCACAAAGTACAGTCCAAACGTAGCTGCAAGCGCAATGATGACAATACCGGGTCCGGTCGAGGCGAAGAAGGACTTGATGAATTCATTGGCGCCTTCATTGGTGACGATATCGGTGCCATCCTCTGACGTGAATGCCCTTACCACCAAGTACATTGACAGGACAATGACATACAGTTGGATGAGTGCAAAGACGCAGAAGGAAATGGTATAGGCGAGCTTCGAGCCCTTGGGTCGATTGCCCAAGGCGAGGATGAACTGCAGTAACAGAAAAGCCAGGTACACATACTGGATGATCGTGTTGATGACGGGCGTCGCGCTGTCGCCAAAGGGAAATGCCTTGTTGTCGTTGCTGTCACTGGGTTGTCCCACCAGGTCCATGAGAATCTTCGTGGTAAGCCAGAATGCTGCGAGCGAGAACCAGGAAAGAATGACCGAGGCGATGTTGTAGATCATTTGGACGTGGAAGAAGAACATTCGTATGAGGTTGTGGCCGGATTTGTACATGCGGGAGAAGTGCATGAGAGAATAGATCGAGGCGGCAAAGGAGCCGTTGAGCCAGCGTCGACGTTGTCCGATGAACTCCGCAGCACCTTCAGGCACATCTGTTTCTGCTTTGGACGCCTTGACGTAGGTGAGATGCCATTTGGATCCAGCTTTGGCGACCAGTTCGAAGCACAGGATGCGGTCCTCGGCCAAAAACATGTTCTTCTTGAAAATGTTCATGCCTTCGATTCCCTTCTTGCCCAGTCGCGCGGACATGGTGTGGTCACCGTGGAAGTACTGTTCAAGCGGACGGCCCATGATCGCTCGGAACCGATACGCCGAGAATGCACCAGGCAAGACACTGACATATCCGAAAGAACTCTCCAGAGGCTTGTCCAAGATATTGCTGATCTTGTACTCGAAGTTTTGTGCCGCAACCAAGGGATTGAGCAACTTCCTTCCGAAAACTCCCCCGCGGCCCAACATGGCGTGAATCTCACCACAAGCACCACCAAGATCCTTGTCGTTGTAGAAAGCTTCCCAGAGAGACACGATAGCCCTCGGTCCCGGTTTGGTGCCGGCATCGAGCAAAACACAGACCTCAGGGTTCAGAATGCGACCAAAGGCGTTAAAGAGCCATCGATGAGAGTTGATCTTCTTGCTGTTCTTTTGCTTCAGACAGAACATCATCTGTACAGGAGGCAGGGACGTAGCGTCGTTGTCGTTTGGTCGAATGAGCTGCTGGTTGGCAGTAACGGAGAGCTGGGTGGTATATTCGAAGACATGAACCACGGTGTCCTTGCCGTCAAAGTCCTTCTTCATGACACCATCCTGGTACACGCCCACGGTCGCCAGCACATCCAAGGTGTTTTTGTCGCATGGATCAATACCGTCGAAAACAAGGCACACAACAATTTTCTGCCAGGCCGGGCCCCCTTTATTCCAAAATTCGGACTTTTTCAGATTGACAATGTCCCGGATGTTCTGCATGACACCGTGCAAGGTGCGAGCAGTCAAAACCTTGTCCTCGTTGTAGGCCGTGATTGCGATCAAAAGCTCGGTATGACGGTTGTACATTGCCGGGCGCAGATTGTAACCATTCTTCAATGTGAAATCGTCGGGATCGCATGTGGCTGCGGTGTACCGCATGTGTGTAAACTCCTCGCTTCCGCCCTCGAGGTCATTCCGATATTTTGACTGGATTGCATTCTGAATGGCGCTAGGAACTGGGTAGTCGATGCTGAGAACACTGTTGACCACCTTGACCTTCCTGGTGGCATAGCGCTTGACCGTGCCGAAGCCGGGAGCTTGTCGCTGCTGCCATGCCTCGGTAGAAGTGGTCCTCTCGACGGGGTCACCATATCCTCCGGCTGGAAATCCAGCTTGCGAATTTGTCAATCCGTATGCCCCACCTTGCCCATAAACCTGCGTATGTTGAGGGTTGTATTCCGTTACGGGAACCTGTGATTTATCCCCTCCTGCGTATGTCTCGCTCAGGGTGTAAACCGACTCTTGACCTGGGGTCAAGGGTCGAGAATGAGGATCTTCATACTGGCTCTGGTATGCAGAATTTTGGTGCAGTAAAGAGTGTTCTGCCTCGTCGTCAGAGTGGTGTCCGGATGGTCTATAGCCCTGCAAAAGCATTAGTACCGCTTCAGCCTGTGTCAGTCGATCCTGTAACGTACATTTCCGGGAGAGATGTTATTGAGTTGGTGGCTGTTGTTGTAGCTGCCAGGATACTGGTTCGCCATGGTGTTGCTGGCTTGGGATTCTACTGTCTCGCAATGGTGGGAAGCTCAAGCGCGAGGCTTCGGCACCGGAGACGTCTCGATTGTTGAATAGGCAATCAGTCAAGCTCGACTATTACGACGTGAGTGACGGGATGTGGGAGTGAGAAGGATGACAGCCGCCAGGGCACGTCAGAGGTGGGAGGTTGGTGATGCGACCGTCAGAGCGAGTGACGGGGAATTGAGGTGAGAAGCCGACCGAATGCGGAGACGAAAGGTAAAAAAAGAAAGAATGTGAATTAGGACTTCGGACGCAAGGACAAAGAGTCAGGGCCCGAGATATCGTTCGGATTAGGGATTTGCAGGTCTTTGCGGACAAGGAAGAGGAGAGAGAGCGGTGTTTCAGTCTTCTTGACCTTCTTCCACTCACATGTCCTGCTCAAGTACTCTGTACTCCTTGGGTCTTTTTTCAATAAAAGCGATCCCCTGAAAGCTGAACGAAGCGAATCGGGCTGCTCATGCAGGGCGCCCGGAACAAGCGCTGACGACACCGGACAGGCATGCGGAGGCGGGCGGCGGCTTGCTGGACTGGTCTTGTGGAACCTGCCGACCAGGCTGTGCAGCGTAGCACGTTGCTTGTGCTTCGCTCGCAGACCGCCTGCTCAGCCCTCGCATGCTGGTGAGACCCGTATCTACAGACAAGATAGCGATATCCCAAGGGATCTGGACATGGGGAATTGTCTGTCTAATCCAAAGGCAGCTGCACAGAGTACCAGCAAGTCAATTCGAGAGATCGATCTTGAGATCTCAAACAGCGCCCGTAGAACATGAAACATTGGCAAAAAGACCCGCAATCCACTGATCCGCCAAAGTCAAGGGTTTGGTTTGCATGCCCGAGACGCCGCGGCTCCTCTGCAGCCTCCCCCGCAGTTCGACGCAGCGACAAGTGGAACTGTAAGCGCAACTCAACTCAGGGGCCTCAACGCAGGCTACGTACTCTTATCCATCGTTAATTATCGTGTGGGCGATGACCAGAATCTTTGATGTGTTGACATCCCTCTTTGATGACTCTTCACAGAAAACATTTCAGCTGATTCCACGCCGCAAACACTACGTACTCTCTCTGCAGTGAGCACCTTATGTACGACTAGCCTTTTCCATGTGCAGCAAGAAAGGCTACATGCGGCAAGCGTAGCCCAGAGAGTGAGTACGTAAGCCAGTGATGCAGGTTGTGCAGGTGGTGAACACTCAGGTGCAGGCTCTCTTGCAATGACTTGCGCCAATTTTAGAACTGTTGGCGGGAGGGAGGCTGTGCGGTGCAGGTGTTGCGCCACAGTGTGGCAATCTCCGTTTTCCATGCGACTGGTTTACAAGACGGCTGCTACTGTTGCACTTTGAGAGAGAAACCCCATTCTATTCTTTTTGGCGCTCGCAACCGTCTTGATTTAGTAGGGACAGCGATATTCGACTTTCGTCGGATGTATAGATGCTGCTGACAACCACATGAGGACCGTTCTCGCCCTGCTAATGTGGAACCCGGATTTCGTGCTTGGATTTTGTTGGTGTCAGCAGAGCCAAGGTAGCGACTACTGTGTAGATGAATGTCAACATTGCCTTCACGCATGCAGTCTATGATGAGGCCATGTCCGCAAAGGGGTCCTTGAAGTCTCGACTCGAGGTGGTCTTCGCTGGAAATATGCACAGGTGACTTGAAAGGAGAGGTCATGGTGAAACTATCAATGTGTGAACTGGATGCTGGGTCACTTGGCAGGTACCGCGGCCCATTACTTCCTGAAATAGCGATGGTCTGGCTTGCGCAACAGAGCAATTCAACAAGGAATGTATTTGGGCACCGGTTGCGCAGCTGCTCTGCTAACTGGCTGAGTTACTGTGATTACGGACTCGAGACGTGTCTGCCCTGCGACATGTTGTACGTTGCTTTTATGAACGGGCAGACGACCGTTGAGGCGCCCCCGTGGTGCATGTTGGTTTGAACGAGGGCGCAGCTTTGCCTTACTGGGTAATGGGCTCTCGCTTCTCTACCAACCACAGCTGTGGGCGGCATGTACGAGCGCCCCTTCATCTCGCACATGCCTTCGACCACCCGAAACCTGCACTGCCATTTGTCGGTTCTGTTCACGGCGTTTTTCTGCTCACCTCCACCTTGCCATCCTCTCCAACTGCTCTCAAGGGCCGAGAACCAGAGATCTACTGGCCGACGCCAGCTCTGATCGCCCTTGCACTCCTCCATCCTCTGTGTTCCGCTGACTTCAATCCTTCAACAAACCAACTCGCGTTCGATCTTTTGTACCGTTTCTGAACTTCGATTTTGCCGCCTTGCTGTTGCCCGACGCTGCGCCGTCCCACATTCTTTTGTCTTCTTTAGGGCACGGTCCCATCACACGGTCAACCACGATCACGCAGCGCTCCTTTCACTTCTTGACACCTCACATTTAGCCATCGCACTTGTTCGAGCACCAACCCACGTCTGTCACTATCGAGTCCTGCTACTCTCGATCAAATTTGGACGCTAAAGAACAAGAGACTCCGGGCAGACACAGTCCGTCCTGTGGCGGGAAGAAAGGGAAAAGCCAAACACGAGTGCACATATTCAGCTCACGCCTGGTCTCGTCGCAATCTACCAGCCCCTCAGAACACAGGGTAACAGCATGGCCCTTGACTCCTCACCACATCCCCTTTTTCGTCGATGCGTTCAGTGTCCGCCAGACCCTCCAATCTGCCCGTCATGTGCATTTGACGAGACATGCTCCCTGACGGCACAGTCATGCGATTCCTGCGCCTCTACCACGTGTGTTAAGATTGGCTCTTTACCCGGACAATCAGCGCCGAAGAAATCTACACCTGTTGGCCCAATCGTTGGAGGTGTGGTGGCCGCTGTTGTTGTCCTGGCTGTCGTTGCTTATGTGGTTTATCGATTCTTCTTCCGCAAGAAACGGCGAGCTCCGGCATGGGATCCGCCGGAGAAGAGGGATCAATCGACTTTGCACCGCGCTGACCGTCAGTCAACTCGGTCTGCGCATTCGATTGCTTCAACAGTTTTCACCCGTGCCTCGAACGTAATTCAGATCGCTTATATTCCCGGCGTCACCGTTCGAACACCGCCCGACTCTCCAGGCGTTCATGTTCCACCAGTACCTGCTATCCCTGGAAGCCTTGCCGGTAATTCTGCGGCCTCGTCACCACAACTTGAGCAACATTTCTTTATGCCGAGGGATCTCAGAGATTCCACTTGGTCCGACACCTCTTCAATTGATCCAAGATTCAGCGTCGCACCCAGCCTGGCTCGGGCAAGCGTGGCTACCACCATATATCGTAGCGATGCCATTGTACCCCCCGTACCGGCAGTGCAGGCTTTCCGAGCACAGGCCAATGTTGTCAGCGTCAAATCAGGGACTACCACGCCAGGGACGTCGTCGACGCCCAGTTCCAGGACGCCACAGATTCCACAGGTGTCCAAAATGGGCAGCAGTAGCAGTTCGATCGTCGCGAGAAACGTTACTGCGCGACCCATCGAGGTCAAGAAGGTCAACTCCGCAAACAGGGTGCCAACGCTCGCAAATCTGGCTAAAGAAGCTGCTCGCAAAAGCAGCACCGGGATGAGCTCAAAAGAAAGTGTTCAAGTCTTTGTTGACGAGAAAGAAGTGGTTGTTACACCTGCTGCTACCACTCCCAGCACATTTATTGACGAGACACCGATTTCACCTCTTGTCATACCAAGGCAGCCGTTTGCGGCAAATCACTCGGCAAGGTCGTCGTCCGTCAGTGGACTCGAGAACTTCTCCAGGGGCCCTTCGAGTGGGACGACACATAGACACACGGGCAGCGCTACGCTGAGCGCTCTTATTGAGGACTCGATCAACCGTGCAAGGGACCCTCAGCACATGAATGTCACAAGCCCGACACTTCGGCCACAGCTCGTCAAGCATGACTCTGGGCCGTTTTCTGACGCCAATGAAGTGAAGGAAAATCTACCTTGATGTAAAATGTCTTTTTTCGTTTCTCAAAAATACCCGGCGACGTCCGCTTGTCATATGTCATGATGTTGGTTGATGATATTTGCGTGGTTTGGTTTATTTTGGGCGGTCTGGGTACTGGATCTTGCCCTAGAAGTCGTGGTACTTAGATGTACCACAAATAGAAGCACGCACATGCTCATTCTCCCCGGGGCTATCTTGATCGCCTATGAATGGACTAGCTGGAAGTGCGCTTGCACACGTTTATCAAGTGCCTCCCTTGCGGTCAAGCTGACCCTTTGATCTTCACCGCGGACTGGAACGTCGACATCAGCTCGGACTCGATTTTCAGCCCGAACGCGCATGTCCTCGATCGCACTAGAGCTACAGTCGCCGGGGATCCCGTGGTGATCTGGTCATGATCCACAGGACTCTCCTTGTTGCTCTAAGTATGGTTGATCTGTTGGTTGGTTACAGACACATTCTCGATTCTGCCATTCACGATCATGAAATCTGACAACGAAGCTGCGCCATCACTAACTGTCCCTTGTAAAAGATCTCGTCGCTTCTTGTGGAAGGTACTGCAGAACTCACCCGAGTGCTCCGTACATCGGTAGATATCTCCTGGTGTCGTACTCGTACCCTGCTGGCAAAGTCGTGATATCTCCCTTACGCTTCCTTTCCGCTGCTGTTGAAGCCTCGGTACCCGGTAATTATACAATAATAACCTACCCGGGTACGTCTGCTATAGTACCCCTTTAGCACAATTCGCCTGGGGCTGCCAAACTTCAATCACATTGGTTTGAAATTAGCCCCAGCCGCAAGAGCCCGGCAGGCGGCTGCGTCAGACCAAAAAAAGCACTCTCTGCTATGTACAATACGGGGCCCAACGGTAGTGCGGTGCCGAAGAACGGACGGATAAGGGCATTTAATTAGTGTTTGATAGTAACGCGGGCCTCCAAGCACTCAAGGGACTTTTGACAACCGTGGACACCTAACACCCGTTAGAACCTTCGACGTTAGCCAACACAATCTTGCTTGCCCATCCTCGGAATGTCTTCTCAGATCACCGGTCAAAGGCACCGCCGCAAAACGCTTGTACCTCCGGAGCCAACGCAACGTCCCCTGCAGCGAACTCTGGCGCCACGACTGCCAACCCCAGCTCCAGATCCTCGATGAAGTCGCACAAAAAGTCTCCGCCGGGCTCGGCTTGGAACTCCCACGTGGCGTCGATGTATGCTTCCGCACCCGGATTTTGGGCCTTTCGCCATTCGGCCGAAAAGTATCCCACGCCGGCAAAGGCCGCGGTGTTGCAAAAGACGCCTTTTGCCACGACTGGTTCGGGACGGTCCCGGGCATAGCCTGCAAACAAGCTGCTCCGTCTGCCGTGGATCCGCGAAGGCGGGGGCAGCACGCCGCGCTTGAAAATGGTCGTGTACGTCTGGTTGGAGCACGAGCTTTGCTGCTCGGAGCCCTTCTGCGCGGTCAGAGCCGCGGACCTTATCATCGCGTCGCGGAGGGTGGTCGAGTTGTACGAACTGGCGGCGACTTTTATCACTAGTTCGCCGTTGGTGTCGAGGCTGCCGGCGTTGACGTAGTCAATGTCCCGGACAATCACGCTGCCTGTCTCGCAGGCGGTGGAGCTCTTAGTCTGGGTCACTGTCGGACACAGCTTTTCTAGGGCGCTAGAAACAGATGTGTAAAGAGCTGTGCCGGTCAGTGTGCCTACGTGTAATGGAGAGCTTCCTGCTTGGACAGTAACCTCTGCACTGGTGGGAGTACACTTAAGAACACTCGTGCATGTAGGAGCATTGAATCCAACTTGAGTGCAGCCCTGGCAGTTCTTGGTGTACGTCGATGCAAATGTTACGACAGTTTCTTTGCCTGTAGCCGGGATGGTGGCGTAAGCACAGCTGTCGGTCTGATGACCTGTCAAGGGCACAGACAGTGGGGACAGAGTCGCCGTTCTGTCACAGAGGCAGAATGCTTGTGTTATGCCTTGATCCGGATCCTGCTCATGCAAGACGCATGATGGTTTGGGCAGGGCTGGTGGAGAAGTGGTTGAGGATGCAGGTGAAGAGGACGTGGAACCAGGAGTAGCATCTGCCGCGGCGGCTGCGATGGGACAGAGGGATGGAACATCGGCGTCTGTGTCGTTAACGTCTCTTCTTGATATTTGGAGTCCGTCAGGAACATCTGGGACGGGCAGGGCACTTGCTGGACTTTCGGGTAGGAGAGGGTTATCCAGTCCCGGCGCCGATTGTCCATTTTCCCAGTCGACGTCTTCCTGAAAATTGTTGGAGACGTCAACGCTAACAACACGCGTGACAGCATTGTTGCGTTGCAAAGTTGGAAGTTCATAAGTGCGTAGAATGTTGGGACCCGGGTTCGGATCGGTCGGTTTAGGGACAGGAGTTTGGAAAGCACCGATTCCGCCTTTTGCCCCTTGTCGCTGCCCGACATACACGAGGACTTCGCCGCTGCAGGATAAGGCGTACGCTTCCGCAGAGCAGGCAATAAAAATTTGCATCCGAGGATTATAGTTTAGCTGGAAAACTT
This sequence comes from Cladophialophora yegresii CBS 114405, assembly GCF_000585515.1. Classification (NCBI taxonomy): domain Eukaryota; kingdom Fungi; phylum Ascomycota; class Eurotiomycetes; order Chaetothyriales; family Herpotrichiellaceae; genus Cladophialophora; species Cladophialophora yegresii. Next base: position 1,262,202 of record NW_006913047.1, on the reverse strand, counting down.
TGCGCCGCTCTACCATAACCCTTTGCCAGTAATTGTCGTCCAGCATGTCATTGTACATATTTCCCGGTGGGCTGAGCCGATTACGAAGTGGACCCATATCATCCTTTTCTACGCCGAACGAGTAGAAGAGGCTCTGAGCGTTGCCCGAGCCAATGATTCCACAGGTTTTGATGTCGGCCAATAGACATTCGACAGTTGGAAAGTCGATACTAGGGTCTTCACAAGCCCAAAGCTCCCCAATGGGCGGTGTATTCAGACATGGCTTTCGGGGTTATAGTGGACCAGCGGGAGCAGGTTCCGCATCTTCGGACTGATCTGAAATGCAATTGCCAGCTGTGACTGATAACACATGCGTTCCCATCGCTATTGAGAGGACGGACAAGATTCGTACCATCTCCGACGTAGCAGATGGAGATCCAAGGGTCCAGTAGTTTCAACGGAATTGACAGTCTTCGTCGGATGTTGGCTTTTCAATAATCTGTAGCGTTGGGTATTCGGACCCGTGTTGATGGAGAAGTAAGGGCTCAAATGGGACTTACCATCTACCTCCATTTATCATCCCACAAGACTTGCAGAGGCGCCATGTTGCAGCTATTATTGTGGGATACTGAGCTTACCGCCAGAGATGGGGTCCTTTGTCCGGCGAGATATAGTCATGAAACCGTACGAGACGTCGCAGCCGCATCATCGGAAGGCAGAATCGTGGGAGCAAGCTTTCAACGGCGCTTGACAACATCATTTTCCAGTAAACTAATTTCATAAATTGATACTCTGCATCGGTTCTGATGTAGTTCTGATACTGGCGCTTGATTGGCGGCTGTGTAGGCGGATGAGGACATGGTCTTGTTGCACCTTCAAACCCGGCTATCCTATGTTGCTGCAAAAGTAAGCCTGTCTCGGCAATTTTCAGTGCCAAAGGCTGATGTTAGTGCCGTTCAACTCAAGCGCGAGTCTAGCGCTCATTCGAGAGGGGATCGATATTGCTCAGGCCGGACTGGGGAGGGTAAACGATCCAGTGTTTAAAGCGCCGACGGAGCTCAGCCTCAAGCTTCGAGGCTGTGAGGCTGTCATCAGCGAGGTCGTCGAAGTCAGAGCGAGAGTACAACCGGCCCGCCAGGGATGGCATCCTGTTCATGCCCGGGAGCAAGATAGTGCTAGTGGTACAAGGAAAGAGTGGTGGTCGTGGCCTTTAGGTCCAAGGCCAGACGAAGTTCAGACAAAATTCAGAATGAGGTTGACCTGCAAAGTGCGGCTTCCGTCCATCTCCACTCCACCGTACTCTACAGAGGCGTACCTCATTGGCGGTCGTTCCATTTTGGCTTCTTTCCCTCCATAATCAGTCTTACGGAAGGAGCGATGCGGGGCAAAACCAACCTAACTTGGTCTTAGCCCTTTCTTTGTTTCCTCACTCGATCCTCCGTGCTCAATGGCCAAAACATACATACGAATGAACCTGCAATGAGGCCGTGGGCCATCACACCCAGGCCCCCTGGACGTTCTTGTCGGCCAGGCGTTAAAGACTTTGAGATCAGCACTTAGCGTCAATACAAGCAAAACCAGGGTCGGCGCATACTGAGGCAAAGCTCTAGCCGCCGAGCCGCACCGGCCAGATCATGCAGTGGTGCATCAACGGCCACTGATCGTGCCGAGCGGCAATGAAAGTCTCGTCGCTCGAGAGAGAGGTATGGTGCGAGACCGGCTATAATAACAGATGTTGAGGGCATTTTTTCTGCCCAGCAACCTAAGCCTTTCTCCTTCCCCAAGCCCAGCACTTCTCGGCATGGCTCAATCTCTTCCGCCAGAACCCATGAAGCTGTCTCCTCACCAGGAAGCAATGGAAGAAGCATGCAAGGCTGGTCAAGTCGCCGAGTTACAGAAACTTTTTAACGAGCACGATGTTAAGGAGGGCGACGACCCTATACCTTACTGGCATGCCACGCCACAGGGTGCGCCCGCGACAGATACGCTGTTCGCCGCCGCCATTTCGCATAAACAGCAGTCAATCGTCCAATATCTGCGCTCGGTGTATCCCAAACTCGACTTTTCCATTCCCACAATCATCGGTGCCCTCACTGCGACGCCAGACCTCGACATGCTCAAGTTGATTTACTCCTACTCGCCTCGGATTGTGAACTTTGGGTTCGATGACCACGTCACGACGTTTTTGAGCAAGGCGTGTGAAGGCGGTCCTCAAAATGCACCATTTGTAAACTTCCTCTTGGACCACGGGGCCATGGCCGACGACTTTGGGAGCTACACATACCAATTTGGAGCAGAACTACTGCCCGCCCTTCAACATGACCAGCCAACACACATCATCAAGAAGATGATCCCCAGGACGTCTCGTTTGCCGTTTCCTATTGACGTGGCGATCAGTCGGAAACGTGTCGACATACTCGAGCTGCTTTTGAATGAGGAGGAGAAGAGGGGAAAACGTTCCCGCGATGGAATATATGAGCAGGCGTTGCTACATCATGCACATGAAACCGAAGATAAGACTGTGATCGCCTTGGTGGAACGGTTCGTGGCGAATTTTACTGCCGCCAGAAATCTCCAATCCACGAGGGCCACCACGGAGAGCAGGAGATGGTGGCAGTTCAGTGCGCGGGCTGACTCCAAGGGTCACACCGATGGTAAGGACTCTAGCAGCGCGTCTCGGACTGGTGCCGGCAAGTCGTGGTGGCCGCTGTCGAAGGTTACGCCTGTACCCGAGTCTGCTGATTCACACCGGAAGGAGGCACCACCCGATTCGGATTCGGATTAAAGCGAAAAGGTTGACCAGTTCGAGGACGGCGAGGCGGCCCCAGTTCTGATGAGCCATAGGTAGAGGAAGAGGGTCAAGTTTCTTCCCTCCGATGGCTTCATCTGCGAACCTTAATGTCTCATGATTGGCGGGTTGAGTAGCGCACAGTGCGTCTTATGGTTCTATATTGAGCTACTTCTGGGAGCGTTTGTAGCCACCGAGAGTTCCAGTAGGCATGGAGGTGCAACTTAGAATGAAGGGTGACCGGGAAGCTAAAGGTAAGGACGAGGGTAGGGGTGACGGGGTGGGTGAGTGTGCTCAGTGGTTCTAAAAGCGGCAAAGCCGGCAGTGCCGAGTCAAAGTCTCAGGGAAGCGGACCGCTCACCCCCCACCTGTTCGATAAGACGATCAGACTTTCCGCGGCTCACGTCCTCGTCATGATGAATGCCCATATCATACTCTAATTTATTCTACCTTACTCTGCGAGTATATCTCAGCCATCTTGCTGGTGATAGGTCCTGGGAACGCTGATTAAAACCACTGAATTGCCCACAAGAGCGCACGTGCACCAAGCGATTACAATATTTCCTCATCGCGCCCTTCTCGGTCCGCAATCATGGGCGAGGGAGGCGCCCTCCCGACCGCGGAGCTTGTAAAAGTCACCGACCACATCTCTCTTCTACCGCCGCTGTCTCGAAGGGGACATGGGCCCGGTCTCGTTCTCGTTCTGCCAGAGAATGCACCCCGCTACCCCCGAGACGGTGTTATTTGCGTGGACGGCATTCCGCCACCGTTGCTGAAATGGGCGGAGGAGGGATTTGCCGTCGTCGAGATCCGATGTGGCGGGTCTGATGGTATGGGAAGTGAGAATGTCGAAAAAGCGGCTTTGCAGAAAGCTATCACCGCTCTGGAGGAGTGTGATAAATGTGATGCCAAGGATGGGATTGGGATGATATGTGAGTGTTCTCCGGTGTTTGGCTTTCTCTGGGGTATCGGCACCACCGATGGCAATGGCGATAACTGAGAACCGCGTTCAAGTTTACGACACGGCGCTGTGGGACAATTTTGCGAACAACGACGCCCTTGACACGAGGATATCGGCGGCTGTCATCTATGGCACGGTTGGCGATCGTGTCGTTCCGGCCGCGGTGCCTGTACTTTGCCATCTCGCTGGGCAGGGAAAAGCAGACTCACACCCCGACGCCAAAGTCTACACTTATCCGACTGTCAAGGCCTCGAACTTTGCCCTTCCATGTCAGCCGAACTTCGACGGTACCAACGAGGCCGTGTCACATACGCGCAATCTCACCTTTCTGAAGAAACACATTCGCGGCCTGGATTTCGACCTCGAGGCTATATGGGAAGAGCATACGTATTTCGAGTTTGCAGAACGGTCTGTGCCCAAGACGATGGCCACGATGGTGCAGGAGCCTTATGTCAACCATATTCCCACGGTAGGAGAGATCCGTTATTTCTGCGCACGTGTAGACGAAGCAGCTGACCAGACTGCAGATGACTGGTGGGATCGGGCGAGCGAGCTTGAGTCACTTTTACGCAAACAATTTCATTCCGAAGAACCCAAAAGACATGAACCTGGTACTTGTGAGTCGGACAATTGGCATTGATCGAGTTTGCGACGAATTCGTCGCCACGTTCACTCATGACATGGAAATAGACTGGCTGTAAGTCTATCACCCTCCACTTCTTTGCACGGTATGAACTCATTCCTCGCAAGAGCTCCCGGCATACCTCCAACAGGACGAAAGGTCGAGCTTCCTTGCACGTCGGTCGTCTGCGTGCGCGGCGACCGTTTGTACCATGAGCATATCGCTTGGGATCAAGCCTCACTCCTGTGTCAACTGGGCCTCATGCCAGACTATCTCCCTTATCCGTACCCGCTTCCGGATGGCCGGACACCAGAAGCAGGCAAGAAGTTCGAGTACAAGGTCCCAGCCGCTGGCATCGAGACATCTGTGAAAATGTTGGACAAGAACAGCATCCCATCTAACAGAATGTTTGACTACAAGCTTCGTGAGGTAGACACTTGAATGAAGATGGCCCAACAGAATCATCCAGATTGTCGCCTCAAGCAATGTGTGGGTATAGAAAACTCAAATTCAGCCAACCTCACAATAAAGTCCCTGACGATGCGAATGTGTCCACTTTGTTCTTCAGAACACGTGGATCGGTGAACGACAGGCCTGCCAGCAACGTCTCAACAAGCCGCAGTCTGTCCTCAACATCCCTACTCTCTCGTCTCCAGTACCTCAGCATCTTGATGACCTTCTCTACGGCCTGTCGCCATTGGTTTGGCATGAGCAATGTCAATCTCTCAAGCCTAGCCGCTCCGAGAAGGACAAATGCACTTCGTGTGCAAGACCTTAACATCAGCCAGGTGCCATGGTGGCGGTAGAAGAATCCCTGCTCGTTCTTTTCGATCCTTTCCACACAGACCACCAGGGCTTTGTGGACGAAGGTGTCCATTGAGTCACTGGAGATCGTGGGAGTCCGCTCCGGTGAGTCATAATTTACCGCGGAGACGATGAAAGGCCAGTACATCATCTCATAGCAATCGAGCAGGTGGCCCTTCAGGATGAACTTGAGTGACTGGTGCAAGTCGCTCTCCTCGCCCACAGATGGTGCATCGAGTTCGAGTGCCTGAGGCAGCGACCGGATCCAGTCAGAAGCTTGTTGTTCGAAGCCCAGCGTTGACTCGGCGGCATTGGACAACGAGCTTGTGGCCTTGCTGTCGTAGATATAATTGAGAATCCTATTGCCGAGCCTCCGGAGCGCAATTTCAGCGAGATAAAAATACCATACAATCTCTCTTTGGGATCGAAGGCCCTCTGGAGGTGAGGGGAAGAAGGCAGGGTAAGTCAGGTCCCAGATAGATGTCTCTGAGACGTTAAGTTCGAGTCGCAGCTCCCTGGTTGCGGTTCAGCGTCTGTCTCGGCGCCACAGATCGAACAAGAGCGCTTCACTTACAGCTCTGACTTGAAGCAAGTCCAATAGATGCTTTCCCGCAGTCGCTGCTCACCTTCCCTGTCAACCTCCGGAGACTCCTTCTCTGTGTAGAACGCTTGGCAGCAGGCAAGTGCCTGGACAAACATCTTCCATGCCTCCATCGGGCGTAAGGTCGCCATCAGATACACGCCGGCCAGAAAGAAGCATTGTGCTTCCAACACGCCTGTCCGACATAGCAGATGGCCCATTCGTTTCTGCGCCGCCGAGAAGTATGACTCTGCCTGCCTGAATTGAGAGGACGAGCGAAATGACGACGCATCTGTTTGAGGACCCCGGTCGAATGGGCCGATGGAGCCATGAGCATAGATCAAAAGCTGTGGCCAGTCTCAATATCGCTGGTCCAGTACCTAGTGTCGGAGGAAGACTCACCAGCAAACACGACTGTGCATCCCATCCGATCCCGTTGAACCGGGCGTCGCGCATGTAGCGTTGAATCTTGGCCTCCTCGAGGACCGGGTTGTAGATGAAGACGTTGTTCATGAAATGGGCAACCAATTCCTCCTCGGGGGCCTGCTCATCGAACTCCGCGGCCATGGACAGGCTTTGGTTGGCGCCATGGCTCGAGTTAAGGAGTCCTTTCAGATCCAGGTTGGGGCTCACAGCATCGAACACAGACCAGGACAAGACGCCTTCGATGTTCATATGACAGGGCGCGGCATCCTTCGACCTTTCTAGGCTCGGCGAATTCAGCGACTTCAGTCGAGACAACACACCCCGACTAGGACTGTCCGCGACAGTACTGGAGACTGCTGCCGCAATCTGGCTTTGGCCGTTGCCTGCTCGCAAAAGCTCTTCGAGGGTGTTCAGCTTGTCCAAAATTGCCAGACTTGCGGAATCGAAGCTGCAGGAGTCAGAGAAGGGTTCAAGCCATCAGCACGCGCCCGAGGATGTGCCCGCCTCCAATCCACATACGTTGAATGGTCTCCTTCAGAGTATGTGCATTCTGCACCAATCGACAGGCACGAAGAGCACGACGGCCGTGCGTTATTACATTTAGTCCGACGCACTCGACATTTCTGGCAGGCCTGTATGGCCCTCTTCCGGGGGTAGGATGATTTCCGCGCGGCAGGACGTTTCCGGGATTCAGTCAGCGCGGTTTCAGCCTCCAAGCCGCTGATAAAGGCGCCGTTGTGCTGGACGGCGGTCGCCAAATGGTCCGTATGGAGCGTGGAAGAATCGTAACTTGTCTCGTTGGAATGGAGGATGTTCCTAAGCGAGCTTTCCATTGCACGACGATAGGACGCTTTCTCCACCAGATAACTGGGGATGAAGATCTGGGGAAGACGACGGAGAGAGGATGAAGTCGACGAGCGGAATGCCGGGCGCTGATAAAACCCTTCAGCGGAGTGCTGGACCAACCTCGACCAACCCACCAGAGTCCCCTCAGACACGTTTTTGTTGTGGGGGAGAATCTCGGGGGCACCACCATCCCCAGGTCGCCAGGCCATCCTGCTGGGCAGCTTTGATAGGCTCCGACGATGCCGAGAAGGCTCGCTCGACTCACCATATGCGCCCAGTCTTCTAGAAGCCTTCCCAGCCGAAACTCAGGGCGTGGACACGAGCGGTGGTCGTTGACATCACCCACATCGTAAGCAAGGGACCATGCTCAAAATCTGTGACTGCAACACTGCTTTACCGCTTGGAGCCATGTCGACTCGAACACGAGTGACTCCACTATGGGAGGATTCCTTGCTCGTTTAGGCGGGGTAGCGCCTCCTACCGCCCCGATGCTACCTAACCATTTGCCAGCCTCTGCGACTCGGCCTCCATTGGTATGCGGAGTTCCGGGTTACGAGAAACCTACTGCTCCGGCAGGAGGTGTCGTGACTCAGGAACACGTCTGGGAGTGGATGGCAATTCCAGAACATGCATGGAACATGGAAGGATAGATCCAACGATATAAAGGCCAGATGCCTCTCCGGGTGAGTCGAGCTCGTCTTACAAGGTGGCCTGTATCCGTCCTTCGCCGCCATCACCCGGCATCCTTCGTCGACTTAGCAGCATGATGGAAAAAGCAAGCATCCACGACGATACCAAGGTGGTCGACTCGATCATTGAGCATGTTGCTCCAAAGGTCGAGCAAGCCCGAATTGCGGCCGAGGAAGAGCACAATCTCTCGGTCCGGGAAGCCATCACGAAGAACAAGTTGGTGGTCTTCTGGTGTGTTTTCTTCGCCTTCAGTGGTGTCGCTTGGTAAGTGCTGGGATGTCGGCTGTAGTATCACGGTATTCGACGACCGGCTGACGGACTTTTGCCAGGGGCTTCGACGCACAAGTCAATGGCGCCATGGTTTCAGTGCCACAATTTCGGTCCACGTTCGGGTATGTGCTCAGAGGCATTCGTCAGATTGCCACTAACCACATCCCAGATATATGTTCATCAACGACCAAGGGGAGGAAGACTCAGTCATCCCAGCTTCTTGGCTCTCTGGTTTCAACAGTATCTCAAGCGTTGGCCAGTTCTTTGGCGGGTTCCTGTGCTCATGGCTCTCCGACCGTATTGGCCGGCGGTGGTCCCTCCTCGTAGGGCTGGGCCTTGTCTCTGGCGGCATTTTCGGTGAAGTGTTCTCAAACACTAGGCCGGCATTCCTCATCGGCAAGTTGATACTCGGTATCGGTCTGGGCTTCTACCTGACCATCGGCCCACTCTACTGCTCGGAAGTGGCGCCAGTCGTCCTTCGTGGTATGATCACGGGTGGTATCAATTTCGCTATTGTCATTGGCCAGCTCCTCTCGAATGCTGTGATCAAGGGGTTTGGAGACAGGACTGACCGCTGGGCCTTCCGCGGACCCTTTGCCATCCAGTGGCTGTTCGTCGGTGAGGAAATCTACCGAGTTGCTATATACCCAATCTAACCTTGAAACAGTCATCCTCCTAGTGGGAATTCCTTTCGCACCGGAATCACCATGGCACTATGTCCGTCGTGGCCGCATGGAAGATGCCCGGCGAAGCCTGCAACGACTCTATGGCAAGGATTTCGACGTTTCGCCCAAGCTCGCCATGATCATCCGGACGGTCGAAGAAGACGCCGAACTCTCAAAGTCGGCACGCTGGGACCAATGCTTCCGCGGCACCAACCTCGTGCGAACAACCATCTCTGTCGGCGTCTTCGCGTGCCAGCACTTGTCCGGCATCGTCTTTGTGCTCGGCTTTTCGACGTATTTCTTCGAGCTCGCCGGCATTGAGACCACGCACGCTTTCGACCTCGGTGTCGGAGTCACGGCATGCGGTGTGGTGGGCGTCATCATCTCCTGGGCCGCCATCAACACGCTCGGCCGCAGAAAGTTGTTCGTCTGGGGCATGATCGGCATGACCGTTGTGCTCGTGCTCATGGGCATCCTCGACGTCGTGCACACTTCCGCCGCGCGCTGGGTCCAGGCCTCTTGCACCGTCGTGTACGCACTCATCTACCAGATCACGATCGGATGCATTGCATTCGCCCTGCTCGGCGAGGTCTCTACGCCGGCCCTACGAGCAAAGACCGTGGGTCTGGCGACTGCGTGCCAAGCCGTGTTTGGCACCGTCATGAACATCGTGGTGCCCTACATGGTCAACCCGGACAAGGCCAATCTCAAGGGCAAAGTCGGCTTTGTCTTTGGCGGGGCCTGCCTCTTGGGTACAGTCTGGAGCTACTTTTACATTCCCGAGCTGAAGGGCCGCACGTTCCGCGAGATTGACTACTTGTTCCAGCACAAGGTTTCGCCGAGGCGGATGGGCAAGTACAATGTTGAGGATGTGGATGATGTTTGACAAAATTTGAGAGTCGGCAACCGCCAACTGGTGCTACAGGCTGTCTAAAAGGACACGGCGTCACGGGGGGTAAGAAATGTACTTGCTGTGGGCTAGACAAGGTTGTGGATGTCGAGCGAAACACCATCACTGTATCCGACATGACTATCAATACGTCCCTGCATGATGCCGTGTGCTTGTGATAAAATTGTTCACATGCCTCCCTGACTGAATGGTTCCACACGAGGGCTACGAAAGTACAATCGGACAGAAATATAGGACGCATACAGTAGTCAGTCACTAGAGACGTCCTTCCCAACGTGCACGTCACAGTCAGAATCATATATACTGGATTGCTACTCGGCTCTCCTGCTCTCCAGCTTGTACGTCTGTCCCCTCATACCCGCTACATCCTACGGGAACTTACAGTCTGTACATACGTGTGCTCATTCATGACCACTGAATTCCAGCTTTCGTACGTCCAGCTTCCAGCTTATACAGCCTCCTTCTCCTCATACTCGATGACGTGATCCTTCTTCAGCACCTCTGCATGTCGATGATGAATCACCCTGGCCGCGAGAGCCGAGTCTCGAATCTCCGGTTTGGCGAATAAAAAGTCGATCTCTTCCAGCGTCTTGCCGGTCGTCTGCATCAGCGTCGAAAAGTCAGTATCGCATACTAAACACCGCAGACTCATACGGCATATATCGCTTCTGGCATCGCACACCGCACACCGCACACCAGATGCAGCAAGAAATCTGATGCGGAACGTACCTCAGGACACAGGAAATACACAAATGGCACGGCAACGGCACAGGACAAGAGCATCCAGATCCAGATCTTCCAGCCGACATTCTGCAAGGCGATCCCTCCGGCGAAAACCGTGATGAAGCTGAAGAGCCATTCACCAAACGCCCCGGCCGCACCACCAAGGTGGCGGAGCTTGAGAGGGGCGATCTGTTAGAAGCCGGGGTCAGTAACTACGGTTGCCAGGAGCGGGTGGTCAACATGGGATACACACCTCCGGCCCGTACAGCCACGGCACACCAATCCATCCGTAGCCAAATACAAAGTTGTATATGATCACGAACGCCACGGCGACCCATTGTGTCGTCAGGGTAGGGTGCGGCAATCCGATCATAATCACAAAGACGAGCATGCAGATGGTCAGAACGACGGCAGACCAGATCATTACGCCGCGCCGACCGACCCGTTCGATCGTCCAGGGCAATGGATATGTACCGAGAGCGAACCCGGTGTTCATGACCGCGGCGAGTAGTTGGGAGAGAAAGGGCGAGAGGCCGACTTGCGCGAAGATGACCGTGGAGTAATAGACTGACAAGTTGATCCCTTCGGCCGGCATTGTTAATGTAATCATGACATCAACGTTGAACAGGTTCAAACCTACCCATCATCTGTTGCAGTGACAAAATCATGAAGGAGATCCTGATTCTGCGACCGGCCTTGAGGTCGCTCCGGTCCCAAAACAGATCCAAAGGGTTGAACTTGTGCTCATCTTCGTCCTCGAGCTTGATCGAAGCCAGGATTTCCTCGCGCATGGCCTGGACGGCAGGGTCTTCGAACGGCCGGTCATGAAGGCGCATGACGACGCTGTCTCCCTCCTCGATCCGTCCCTTTGCATAATACCATCTTGGAGTGTCGGGTAAGAAGAACATGCCGATGATGGAGATGGTCGCGAAGAAGGCTTGGAATGCGATGGGAAAGCGCCAGGACACCTGATTGTCCATGCGAGTAAAGCCAAAGTCGACCCAGTAGGCAAGGCTGCGACACTCATTAGCAATCCGGGCGTTTCAACAATAGACCATTTGGTTGGACTTGTCCATAAACAAGAACGACAGCTCTTGAGGAGAGAGATGGACTTACGCAACTCCTGAGATCAGCCAGACACATTGGACGGCGACTTCTGGTCCTCGTTCCTTCGACGTGATACTCATCTCTGCCATGTAGGTAGGAACACTGCAGGAAATAAAGCCAATGCCGAATCCACAAAGAACTCGACCGACGATAATCTGTGCAACCGACCAGGAAGACGCTTGGATGCTGGCGCCAACGATGACCAGTGCATTACCCATCAGGATACAGCCTCGTCTGCCCAGTGGCATGCCGAGGAACGTCACCGCTAATGAGCAGACCGCTGCTGCCAGGGTGTACGAGGATGCAATCATCGGGATGACATAGGTTCCGGTAGGATGACCAAGTGCGTCGAGGAAGGGTTTCGTGGTCTGGACTCCGCCGAGCACTCCAGCATCGTAGCCGTACATACAGAAGGACTGTGGAGAGTCAACGGAGGCAGCCCTAGATGGGCACGGGCTACGGTGCTTACCAACGAGCAACAGAGGGACATTATCCGGTAGAGTGCCCTACCCTTCACAGACTGGAGGAACTGCATGGTGGATGGATCAATGACGGCCAGATCGCTTCTCGACGCGGTCCAAGGTGAGAGAACTCGTGGATCGCCGGAGCCCTGTTGGCGGGTCGCGACATGGCATATGTATCTCCAGCATGGCCGGGGCTCCCCACAAACTGATAGCCGACACACAGGCTTAGTAAGACCCACTCCAATGTAGGAAGCGAGCGATTGGCCGAGGGTAGAGCTTTCATATCCACCCCCCGCACCTTTGAGCGGTGCAGGCGGGAAACGAAACCCGGGGAAGTCGATTCAGTCTTTGGAGGGCCTTCAATGGAGAAGCAGGTGCCAGCTTCGATTGCTCCAGGCCTCGACATCCTGTATGCTGGCATATTGGCCGCGTCCCTCTGACATCAATACTGCCTGTCTGTCTCTGTATGATCCTTGGCTGTTCTGGCAGCTGGTCTTTCCAGACACCTTCTTTTGACTTTCGTCTGGCGCATCAAAGCAACCACCTCGCATTTGAGCTTGGAAGGTTGCAGCGCCAATGATGTACCTCAAACAGTTCTGTCTCCGAAGCTGTTGTTTGCGCCGCGTTCGGTCTCCTCTGTCAAGCAAAGTCAGGCCGAACGCCTTCAGGGAGAATGCTGGATTAACTCAGCCTTCCATCGGGCAGCGCTTCCACCAGACTCGATCTACCTCGACGAGCAACAAAGCTCCGGCAGCTGAACTGGACTCTTCCAGCGAAGATGCTTTCAGAACAAGAACAATACAGGATATGATGTCCTTGAAAGGCAGGGTAACTGTTGTCACAGGTAAGCTCGACGTCCACCACGGCTGTTGTTCGATATTGCTAAAACCATGTATTGTAGGAGGAGCAAGAGGCATTGGATTGGCGTTGGCCAGAGGTGCTGCGGAGCTTGGCAGTGATATCGCTGTCATCGATGTTCTCGAGAAGCCATCCGAAGCCTTTGGGGATTTCGAGAAGGAGCTCGGAGTTCGGGCTCGGTACTATCGGTTTGTTCCCTTGTCGGGGTAAGCGTTATGGGACCTGCATTGACCCTTACTGTGTGCGCTGCCAGGACGAGCGTGACCGACCCCACAGGCTTGACCGGTAGTTTTGAGACCATAGTGAAGGATTTTGGTCAGATAGACAATTGGTATGGTCAACCTCTGAACCTCCATACCTGCTAATGTCGGTCAAAGTGTGACAGCCGCTGGGATCGTCCACGACAAGCCCTTCCTCGATACAACTTGGGAAGAGGGGGCGCACATACTAGAGGTCAATGTGAGTTCGGAGGCATTCGATGTGCAAGGAGCCATCTGCTGACACGGTATCAGGTCATGGGCACAATGATGAGTGCACAGTTGGCTGCCAAACAGATGCGAGCTCAAAAGACCGGAGGCAGCATCGTCATGATCGCCTCGGTCTCAGCGGGTACTGCACTGCAAACGCAAAGACTGAATATATATGCTGCGTCCAAGGGTGCGGTAAAGTCCCTGTGTGTGCAGCTGGCTGTCGAACTGGCACCTCTCGGGATTCGCGTGAACACAGTTTCTCCTGGATTCATCGCGACCGAGATGACGAAGGGCCTTGCCGTCACAAGGCCAGAGCTCCTGGCAGTATTCAAGTCGCCTCCGCTGGGGAGAATTGGCGATCGAGCGGATCTCAAGGGCGTAGTGGGATACCTCCTTAGCGATGCGGCAGCCTATACCACCGGCACGGACGTGCTTGTGACTGGTGGCGTGCATGCAGGCTTGCTATAAAATTACAAGCGGCGGAAGACGGCGGGCGTCCAAGAACCCCCCGGCACAAGCATAATGGTACAAGTTGATGATGGTCGCTCCCGGGAACTTCTTCCTGCTGATACAGCAAGGGTCCGGTCGTTACGACGAAAGTTTCCCTGCCTGTTGGCGGACGTATTGGTATCACGGATCTTGAGGCGGGACGTGAGGAAGTTCAAGGTTGTTGTAGCCACCCCAGAAGAGTGTTTCCAGGGAAAAGTCGTCGTAGGCTGTGTCGAACAAGCTGAAAGCAGGCTCCGTTTCGCCAAAACTCAGTCCAAAATCGAAGCTCCCCTGGCTCTGCGGCGACTGGTGGGCTTGTGACAGATCGTTTTCTGCATTCGTTGGCCGTCGCTTCTTGGACGGCACGGGTGCGGTATCTTCTGGCATGTCATCCCATGAACTTTGTCGCTTGGTCTTCGACTTTGACCTCCTCACCAGATCGCTCTTGATGCCCATGATTACCTCAAGTGCCCTGGAAGCGCTCTTGAACGCCATGCCCAATTCACTCAATGCCTGACAGCACAGTTCCAGGTTTTTCCACGCATTGTTACTTCGAGCTGGATCAGTCGCTGCACAGGCCGTAAAGACGTGGATCAAAGTGGCCGTGAACACCAGATGGACTGCTTGCACATTGATCCTTCTGAGGCTGTGAAGGCGGCGATATGTTTGGATGAGCTTTGCCACGAAATTTGCCGAGCTCGTGCAGTGGTTCCGCCCAGTCGCGATTTCGGCTGTGGTCAGACCGGGCAGCGTCTTGACAGAAGCGAAGAAAGGACGGAATGCGATGATCCTGATGGTATGATATTGCATGCTGAATGCCATCAGTGAGCGAAGACTTGCTGGAAGATGTGACTTACTGTAGCTGGAGAACATGGGGAAGGTAGTAGGCGTCCTTATCGACGTCATTCACTGCTAAGCTGGCCGGAAGACTGTGAAGCCAGTTCACCAAGTCATCACCCTTCTGGATTGCAAACTGGAAAAGCTGTCTGGCGCTTTTCGATTCTGTTATGCCGTCGGGGTACCTGAGATGGGTCAGCACCAGGCTGCTGTAGGACGATGTGCTGCTTACAAGTTCTCTCTGATGGCAGTCATGTGTGCGCACAAGTTGACGTTCCATATGCTCAACTCGTCGATTGAATCAACCATGCGAGGCAGTTCCGTGCCCTCATTGTCGGTGTAGGGCGACCAGTACTTCTTCACTTTGCTGCGATTGTCCTCGTGCGCGGAGAACTTCACGGTTATGTGTTTGTCATCGAGGGCGACTGGCCTTCCGACATACAGACTCCACATCCTGATAGCCGTGTGATGAGTGGATGTGGTGGTAACCGGGAATGGTCAACGTACCTGTCGTGGACGAAGACGCCTGCCCATATCACCTTGCGGATCATCCCTTCTTCGGCGGAGATCAGGTTCGCCTGGACGTATGGCTCTGGGTCAAGATGTAGACCAAGGTCAACCGCAAGTCTGACGGCCATCCCTGTGACAGCGGATCAGCACAGCTCCCGGACAGTATTGAGGCATTCCAAACCACTATCCAGCCAGCCACGAGCGTCCCTTGTGAGTAGCGCCTCCACGGCACTAAGGATAACCAGGGATTGCACCGTTGAAAGAGTCGGTGCGTCGAGTTCGAGCTCTAATAGTAGCTTCGACCTGGTAGCAAAGAAATCCGCAAGATTATCTGGTAGGTGCGGGTACGATCTGGTGGTCATGGTGGCTCCGACTGAACACCTGAGATCACGGGTAAGGTAAGAGTCTGTTCCAGTGCATTGGTTCGAGCCCGTGGTACTTACATGGCGTTCGTCAACACTTCCGAATACAACGTACTGAAATGGCCTGCAGCTCTACAGTTCGTTCTTTCCCGCCAGAAGACGGCTTCCTCGACGACATGAATGGAAGGCTCTTCCCACGTGAAGTAGAGTTTGAGAAGGTGATCCTCAGTACTTGGATCAACGAAATGCCCGACCCCTGCCCCAATTAACAGGTCCGCACCTTGTTCGGAAGGAGAGCGGAATTTGGATCGTGACAAGGACAGCGGGCCATTGTGAAGGATGTGCAAGTTGGAGGTGGCGCCGTAGAATCGTAACTGACCGTCTTCGGCCATCTGTAACGACCCCATGCGTCCGGAGAGTTGGTCTAAGAGGATGTCTTCGCGAGTGCCTGTAAGTGCGGCCGTGTCCGAATGTGAGCCGCTGGAAAGAGGTACATCTGGAGACGACTCCGAGTGGAAGTATGCTTCGTCCAGTGGAGCTCCTGCCGCCGACGACACATCGCGACTGCCATTGCGGTCTCCTTCGCCAACGGTTTTCAGCAGTCCTCTCAATGTTCAGGTATGGAAGTCCTTACCTGGCCATCCTGGTGGAGCGCAATCTGACTGCTCTGTGCTGGAAGGAATGCTCTGGAAGCGCGGGTTCTCCATCATTCCTGACACTGGAGCCCCGCTGTTATATAGATCAGTCCGGACGTGCATGGGAGGTGGCGATGGAAGGTCAATCCCATTGGCGATGAGTAGCGACTCGAGTTTTTGGCAATAGCTGGTCAGTGCCTGTAATCTCTCCTTGGGAGCAATCTTGCGTTTGTCAACGCCGTGCTGGAAGACACACTCCTGTGCATAAAGAATACAGTTCGAGCATCGCGGACTGAAGCCATCGCATTTGATCTTTCTCCTTCGACAACCAACACATGCAGTCGTGACGTGTTTGGTCTGCCTCTTTGCTTGAGCATCGGACGTGTCCGTGTTCGGCGACATCAGTTACTTCCGGCTTCCAGCTGCGGGCTGCTGCAGAATCAATCGTAAGAGTACTCCGTATGGTATGGATTCAATGAGCGAGCCTGCGTTACTGAGTCGGCGTCCACATGTCGTCGCTCCTTTTCAGATTGATGATATCCTCGCAATCGAGGGCTGCTATCAAAATTGCGCCCCTCTAAGAACAGGGAGTTGATAGATGTCAGTCAGCGGCCGAGGCCAGTCTATCTTTGCGGGGAATTATGCTTGGGGGTCCTCGTCAAGCGCCCCTCAGCCCCATAGGCTTCCGAGAGCGTGCCTGCCAAGCTGCCCGGAATCTGCAGCACGTCCACCTCTGGGCTCAACCCCATTAGGCGAGAGGCATAGAAGACCCCGACAGATGCGAGATCGGAACACCAGCTGGCTCAAATGTCTTGGAACCCCAGGCCTCTGATCTCTGCACTCAATCTGCACGGCCAAGGTCATTCTGCTGTGAAGATACAACAAAATCGTATCATGGTCACTCTGGTCCATGCCACGGACTACTCTCTTAGTGCCGCATTGAATTGTCGCCCTGCAGCGCACGTTCCGCTCTCCGATACAAATTAACACAGAGACTCTGAACGGCCAGCAGGCTGTCGTCCTTGCTAATGTTACATAGCTCTTGTAAAATCTGCAGCATGTGCCGCGACACGCCCAGGTCCGGTAGCGAGCTTCCTTCAGCAGGGTTGAAAATGATATGTGCCAGAACGACGACCGAAGCCGAAACAATTGTTTCTAGCGATAACCTGCATCTCTGGTTAGAACAAATCTCCATTGGGGAAGCAAGAGTAACTAAAACAGCAAAAGGCTGCTGTCTGGCAGGCCTCAAACATGCTTGGGATCAGACGTCAGACTCACCAGTTGCTTGCGATATCACCCCCCGGTATCAATCCGAGGAGGTCGATAAACCTTCGCGCGCCCTTGTACAAGATCTGAGCCTTCTGCTTTGACATTCCCTCCAACAACCCCTCAGCAGAGAAGGGATTGTGGCCTGTCCTTGAAACGGGTGCTATATAAGCGCGGAAGGCGTACGCAGTCGAGAAATAGGTCGACTCCAACAAAACCACGTGGACCAGGTCCGAACGGTGCAAGGCCGTACGAAGATCTTGGGCATCAAGTTCAAACAGCCAGTTCCGTCGCCAGTCATCCAGCCTCGCATTGATGGAGCGTAGCTCAGCGTCTTCTGGACAATCAGAACTCCGACCGCCTCGGGGCAGCAATACTTGTTCCATGAAGTCGGCCTGCAGTAGAGCCAACTCCACGTGCAAGCGGAACACATTGGCTCTGAACTGCCCGCCATCGGCAGCAATCTCTCCAGCCGGGTCCTCGTCGCTGGGCAGTGGCACGTTTATGAGTCTCGGACTCAGGCCGGGTAGCCGCCCAGCTCTCACAGCCATATCTGTGTCCATAAAGTATGCCACCCAGAACACACGTTGCTGCTGGAGCAACTCGGGAGTGTCTATTAATCTGGGGCTCTTGGGGTCATTGACGTGCAGGTCTTGAATGACACGGAGGGCGAGGCTCACAAAGACCTGTGCTGGGTAAGGGCGTGAGGAAGTTGAGATAACGCACGCGATACCTAGGAAACATTGGGCCAGAAGCAGCGAAGGTCGCAGCATGAGCAATTCCGGTACCACGTCCAGCGATTCTTGTAGATACATGCTGGCATTTTCCGAGTCTTGCGGTACACCCAAGGGACTCATGGATCGTAGGCGGTGTGCGATGGCAAGAACAACCTTAATTGCGACCCATTCGATGGCTACGCCTGCGGCCATATTGTCGTAGGATCTCTGGAAGAGTGAGCTGATAACAGCAGCATCGAAGATCGGAATGGCTGTATTGAAGTCGACCAAGAACTCCTGAAGCAGGAACATGCCTCCCTGAACTGGCGGCAAGGAGCATCTCTTCGCGCCATTGTACCGGATCCGAGGAATCAGTTCAGCATCCGTCGTCGCCAGCGCGGGAGCACTGAGGCCATAGAATGTGTTCGCCTCAGGCGTGCTCCAGTCTTGAGAGGCGTCTGTGGACGGCGGAAAGTCGGGAGCTGATGTCCCACAGGGATCGAAGCGAAGCGCTTGTAATAGGGTCGGGGAAGTGCCACCGTTGCTCCTGATGTTACTCAATGCGGCATCTGGTTGTAAAGCGTCTGGTGCGAACAAATTCTGCTCGACCGAAGATGCTGTCGAGGGGATCGACGACGGCGTCAGGGCGCCAGCTCGTTCTTGCGTGCTCTCTGTAATTTTTGCCACGACAGATATTTTGATGAGTTGCTCCAGGCTCCTCAGACGCTCCTCGAGGCTTTCCATCTGTTTCCTGCGGCTCATTAGCAGAGACACCCATGCTTGAAGGAAATGTGGAACTGCTTGAGCCATTCGCGTATCGGTGTCAAACTTGAAGGCGGCTGGCCTGCAACTTCGGTGCAGCCACAGGAACCTGGACATCTCTAGACGATATCTTCAACCTCCGGACACCACGCATGCTCCTGCTCCCGGATACAAGCTCAGACACTCGACAAGGTGACCAACCTTTTCCGCTTCTCTCGAGGCTTGGTGACATGGGTCATTCGGCACACCGAGTTGGCTTTTGCACATGAGGAACACCTTTCACCTCCCTCCTTCAGATCACAGCGCCTTTTCTTCGCGCGGCAGAGATCGCAGGCCTGGGCAACACCAATCAGTATGCGAGCTTGGCGGACCAATTGGTAGCTCCGGTTACCTGGGCCATGTTGCCTGCCTTGGCAGGCTGTGGAATTGCTTGCGCCATGTCTGCCACTTGCACAACTCGATGTCGCGGTCGTACCCACAGAGAGTGGACAGCGGGCCTGGCTAACGGAGGCTACACAGTCTCAGAGCTGTTGACCTTAACGATGGATGGTGCAATCCGCTCCACAGTATGAGACCACTATGATGACCAGTAGAGCTTTGATCCTCTGGGAAATTAAGGTCAGAAGTTGCATAGGTAGCGTGCTGATGTTGTATAGTCTACTACTAGGAACTGTCCAAAAGTGCGACCCGAGGTAGAGGCCGATTCCCATGACGTTCAAGAGGCAAGCTGGGCAGATCACATGGAACCAGTACATTACTCCCTCCAGGGTTCCAAACGAGAGTTTCATCGTGGTTGCTTACATGAATTATAGTAATTGCTTCGAAAACGACCCGCGCAGATGCGGGATTTACCGCCTTCAGAAAAGAGCTATGCGTGGTGCTGACAAATGCGGTATACCGAAGCTGGTACGAGGTTGTCGCTCAATCTTGCCAACAAGGGTAATAGGGAGCATGCGGAAGCCCGGAGACTAAATCGAACCGGATGTCCGACAGTGTACTTCGTGCTGCGCACCGTGTAGGGATCCCTGGCGGCCATGATACATAGGTGCTTCGTGGTGCACGGACCTCACAGGCCGCATTGGCTTCCGACAAATTCGTCCACGTGATTGTATTGTTGAGCCGTGTTGTTCGGCCTGACTGATTTTCTCGTCCTCTCATATCTTAGATGAAAGCATAAGCCTTGTGGAAACCCGTCCTGAACAGAGCCGAGTTGGAGTCCGGATGTCGCGGTAGGTTGGCCCAGGCAAGGCGTCTCAACAAAGTTGTCCAGCATTTGCTGCTCGATGCAGACAAAGCATTTTCTGATACAGTGGACTGTGCAGAGTGTCCAGGACGAGGAGCCCGACATTTAACTGACTTTATAGTAGACCGACATATCCTTCGCGAAATGCAAGCCGTAATCTGCAGGTTGTGCAGAAGGATCATTCACGCTCAAAACTCCATGCCATCTGCCCCGGTAGCACCATCATCATCACGCTCTCGTTTGACTCGAACCACTTCGCTCTTGAGCATCGACCTGACAAATCCATCAAATAACTCGACGTACGGTTTCAGGCTGGTCTTTTCCCAGTCGTTCAGTCTCCTCATGCTGACACCATCCTCAACATATCCGTTGGTCTGTTCTTCACCCCCATCAGTACTGCCATACCGATCCACTTCCGTGAGAAGTTCAGTGACCTTGGGGACAGAGAGCGGATCAAATGCTTCAGCACGCGCCATATCACCACCCGCTGTGATAGGCACGCAGACCCTTCCAGTGCCAGGATGCACCACGAAGGGGCTTTTCAGCAAATGGATCTTCTTCTTGCCAACCTCCACGTCTAGTCTGGGATATGTATACTCCAGCAGGATGTCCTGCTTTGCTTCGACCAGGGCTTTCGTATCTAGCGTCTTGCTGACTCCGGTCTTGGCTAGGGCATCAATATCTTCCCACTTCCTGATACTTGGCCGGTCGGGGCTGCTCGACCACTTCTTCGTCAAGGCTTCGTTCAATGCCTTATCCGGCAACAGTTGCAGAAGGCGAGCTTGTCCGGTCTCAGACTTAAACGGCTCTTGATCCACCAATACTTGCTGGAAATATGGCTTCAATATCTCAAGACTTCGAGCGATATGTGGATGGAGGGGTCGTTTGATGTTGACTCTCTTCCCACCCTGTACGCCGCCCTTCAGAACTTCGAAATAACCTGTGATGGCTTTCCGCTTGTCATCGTCCAGCACTCTCGCGTCTTTATCGCTGACCCAGGCGTGAACACCACGACGGCCGGAGTAAATCCAGATGATGTGCTCAAAGCCAAAGTCTTCTCTCAGCGCCACATCAACAACTTTTATGGTCATTGTTGCGAAGGCCCAGCATTTGCTACAGATGTTGGCCTTTTCGCAACAGGACCGTATGTCGTCGTAGTCTGTCAAATCAATATCGAAGACTATCTCCTTGCTCAAAGGTCTGAACATCGAACTTTTTCTCAAGGTCTTCCGGTCTCTTGGGTTCGTAGTGTAGACTGGGCCAATCTCGAATCGAGATGGAACGTGTCGGAGGATATCTTTGCGCAACATATCGGCTGTGGGATAAGACTGATACCGAAGATATGCATCGTTCGAAAGCGTCAATGCGAATTCTCGATTGGCGAAGTCTGGCCCTGGCTTTGGCGAGTGGTTGAGCCATTGAAAAAGGGATCGGAAGGGAAATAGTCGGGCGTAAAATTGCTGCATTACATTCGAGTCTGAATACGACTCTTGCTGTGAGGTCGAAGCAGCCTCTTCTGACGAGGTAGGTGCCGAGTGCGGTGGTGAGGAGGGTATGTTGGCATCGCTCACGAGTTTATCAAATTCTTCATCGTCCCCGTCGAACAGGTCCTCCAGTGCGAGAGGAGCCTGGTCGCCGACCTGTTCCGTCGATTTGTCCTTGTTGTCGCCATTCACAACTGGCGGAGCATCCGGAAGATCCAGATCTTCACCATGAGAGGGCGATTGTGCTCGTGGTGATGATGACTCTGCCATCTTGATGCCCATGCTGACTGCGCCACTTATGCAAGCTCTATTTCCTTGTAGAAAACTGCATGAAGTACGAAGTGTCGAGCCTGCTATCACAGAATATGATAAATGGAAACAGCGACGCGTTCACGGCGTTGCAAAGCGCGTCGCGATTCGTGTAGCCAATCAGTGTGCGTGGTCTAACAGGCCTGGCTTAGACCACAATCGGCTAGGCTGGAACATCGGCCTTATCGATAAGTCCAACGGAAAAATTGTCGCCAGCCTCGCTGTCTTTCTGCCAATTTTCAACTCCGCACCTAAAGCACACGACCCGCGCAAGGACAAGACCCCAGGATGTCGAACACACTGGAGCCTCAGGTCGAGAAATCGAAGAAGCGCAAGAGGAAGAGGACGAAGCCCACCGACGCAGCAGCCGAATCGGTGGCCCCTCTGCTGGCGACCAATGCTCCAGACGCTCCAGAACCTCCAATCACGAAGCAATTGCAAGAAAAGAGCAAAAAGAGGCGGAAAACATCTCACGAAAGCGAAGATGAAGGAGAGAGTGAGACAGAGGTGCCCGCCAAGGACACGAATACTGCGAAGCCTGAGTCCGTAGAGGAGAAGCCCTCGGACGATGAAGACGGAGTCGATGGCGAGGATGCAGACCCCGAGCTCTCAGAAATCGTCAACGCGAGTGGTTTGAATACCACACCTCGCGGAACAACAGACCTGCCCACCGACGTTGCTCCCTCCCTCCCAGGCACAGACACCGTGCCACAGGACTTTTCCGAACTCAATCTCTCGGAAAAAACTACAAAGGCCATCCAGGAAATGGGGTTCACGACCATGACGGAGATCCAACGCCGGGGCATCCCTCCACTCCTCGCAGGCAGGGATGTATTGGGCGCTGCCAAGACCGGCAGTGGAAAGACCCTCGCCTTCCTGATTCCTGCCGTCGAGATGCTGCACGCCCTGCGCTTCAAGCCCCGCAATGGCACGGGCGTCATTGTCGTCTCCCCAACCCGCGAACTCGCATTACAAATCTTCGGCGTTGCGCGCGACCTCATGAAATTCCACACTCAGACATTTGGTATCGTGATCGGCGGCGCGAACCGGAGCGCCGAGGCAGAGAAGCTTTCCAAGGGAGTGAATCTCTTGATCGCCACTCCCGGTCGATTGCTGGACCATCTCCAGAACACCAAGGGGTTTGTCTACAAGAATGTCAAAGCGCTAATCATCGACGAAGCCGACCGCATCCTCGAAGTCGGGTTCGAAGACGAAATGCGACAGATTGTCAAGATCCTCCCGGACCGCGACTCCCGCCAGACGATGCTCTTCTCCGCCACCCAGACCACAAAGGTCGAAGACCTGGCGCGCATATCCCTCCGTCCGGGCCCGCTGTACATCAATGTGGACCACAAGGCCGAGACCAGCACCGTCTCGGGCCTCGAGCAAGGCTATGTGATTGTCCCGCCCGAGACGCGCTTCCTCCTGCTTTTCTCCTTCCTCAAGCGCAACCTGAAGAAGAAAGTCATCGTCTTCATGTCCTCGTGCAACTGCGTCAAGTACCATTGCGAACTCCTCAACTACATTGATCTGCCCGTGCTGGAACTCCACGGCAACCTCAAACAGCAAAAGCGCACGAATACATTCTTCGAGTTCATCAACGCCAGCCACGGCACGTTGATCTGCACGGACGTGGCGGCACGAGGCCTCGACATCCCCAGCGTCGATTGGATCGTGCAGTTCGACCCGCCGGACGATCCGAGGGACTACATCCACCGAGTGGGACGGACTGCTCGCGGAAGCAACGGCAAAGGAAGGAGTCTGATGTTCTTACAGCCCAACGAAGTCGGGTTTCTGTCGCAGTTGAAGGAGGCACGTGTTCCGGTCGTGGAGTTTGATTTCCCAACCAAGAAGCTGGTCAACATCCAGAGTCAACTGGAAAAACTGATCGGACAGAACTATTACTTGAACAAGGTGAGTTGGCTTTTCGTCCCAGTCGTCCCTGCAGAGCTTGTGGGCGTGCAGACATGAATGCGTGCGTGGAGCTAACAAATCACAATCAGTCCGCCAAGGATGGATACCGCTCGTACCTGCAAGCGTACGCCTCACACAGTTTGAGGTCCGTTTTCGACGTAAACAAGCTTGACCTGGTGAAGGTTGCCAAGAGCTTCGGCTTCGCTTCGCCTCCCCGAGTCGACATTCAGCTGGGCGCAAGCATGCGGGATAAGAAGCAGAACACAGGGAGGAGAAGCTACGGAAGCCAACCCAAGCAGAAGAATGGGTTCCGAAGAAAATGATCCCAAGTCAGGAGGAGAAACAGGTAAAGGGGTCAAATCAGGAACACAAGCGAAAAAAGGGTCATGGAAGTGGTGGGTAGAGAAAGAACTTCAAATTCATGATATATTTTGATTCGATGCTGCTCTGTTCACTTTCCAAGCTCCAGATAGGGACTACAGCCAATTTTCAGAACTTGCGACGGTGGCGGCGTAAGGACAAGGACGGGCAGTCTATCGTCTCATGAGAATATCCGCTCCAGCCTGCAACTCGTGCTCAAGATCGCTAGCGCCTGCGAACGAGTCTGCCTCTTGCGGCCTTGGGTCTTCATGGCGGCTCCATTGACTGGGGTTCTCAGGAATCGGTACGTTCATATTGGCCGTGGGAGTCGGGGTTGTCTGGTGGCGGACGTGGTGACGGAACCTCATGACCTCGTCCAAGATCATCTTCCGCATTTCCTGCACATCCTCGACCACCTCAAAAGCGAAGTCGAAGGTCTTAGGACAGGCAGGTTCGTCACTAGCGTCGTGCCAGATGTGGAGGTACCTGTGTTCCAAGGCGTCTTCCACCGAGATGCGGGATGAAGGGTCGAAAGTCAGCATGCGATCTAGAAGATCGAGCGCATCAGGGTTCGCCTGCGGGAACAGTCTCTGGAAAGGGATCTTTGGCATGTAAGGCAGGTTTCGGACGTATTCCTGTGCACGTGGCGATCCGATTCTCGACAGAGTCTCTTCATTGGGAGTGCCGAGATAGTGCAGGATCTGGTTCAGCTGATCGACGTAGTCGCGGCCCTTGAAGAACGGTCTGCCACCTAGTAGCTCGGCCAGGATACACCCGACGGACCACACATCGACTGTTGCCCAGGTTAGCTAGGAACCGGTATGTCACGGCCTGTTTGACGTACTAGCTTTGGTGTAGCTCTGGAAGCTCAACATAATCTCCGGAGCCCGATACCAGCGGGTAGCGACATACTCAGTCATATACCCGGCATTTTCCTCAGGATCCTGAGAGAAACCTCTAGCCAGACCAAAATCGCAGATCTTGAGCTCACAGTCGGCATTGACGAGAAGGTTGCCAGGTTTTAGATCTCTGTGCAAGACATTCGCCGAGTGAATATACTTCAGGCCGCACAAAATCTGGTAGATGAACGATTGAAAATGGGCGTCCGTCAATGGCTGTCCTGATCGAATGATGGCGGCGAGATCGCATTCCATCAGCTCTAATTCCAGTTAGTGAATGTTCTGCCTCGACCTTGGTGGCAGTCGTACCTTCGTACAGATATGTCTCGTTGAAATTGTCCGGGCGAGGAATATCCATGTCATAGAGACAAGTAATCTGTGTCTGGTCAGCCGGGTGCCTCCTCTGAGCTTGACTACGAATCTAACATTTCTGTGCCCGCGGAAATGTTGCAGGAGCTTGATCTCGCGCAGAGCTCGCTTCGCAAGGATCTTCTTGCTGAACACATTGGTGACCTTCTTGATAGCTACCCCCTCTCCTGTTTGACCATTGGTAGCAGCGCTTCGAAGGTGTCAGCAACGCTCTGGCGCATGTTCACAGCAACCATACCAGACAATGCCATATGCGCCCTGACCCAACTCTTTTGTGACAGTGTATCGGTCATCAACAATGAAATCTTGATTGAAGACTTTGAACACCTTGCGCCCGGCTAGATCCCCCATATTTGCTGTTGCAGTCTATTACTCTTGGTTGATCTGGGATA
This sequence comes from Cladophialophora yegresii CBS 114405, assembly GCF_000585515.1. NCBI lineage: Eukaryota > Fungi > Ascomycota > Eurotiomycetes > Chaetothyriales > Herpotrichiellaceae > Cladophialophora > Cladophialophora yegresii. The sequence goes on along the minus strand of NW_006913047.1, from coordinate 1,236,492 downwards.
CACACAGCGCAAGTCGAGCAGCAAGCGGACGGAGGAAGACGAGGTAAATAGGGATGTCGCGGGTCGAGGACCCAGCTGAATCAGCTGAATATATGGCTGAAGCGGATAGATTAGGCAAGAAGGCAGGGCCAATTTCTTTCTTCAAATATCATGCGGCTGAGTGATAGAGTTGGCTGGTGCTGACACTGAGTATACGGCTGCGCTTGGTTGCGGCGGGTGTGTCCAGTCCGCGACGACAAGGTGGGGGCCGCTTCAGGTGAAGCGCAAGATAGGCATGTAAGACCTAGCCAGTAGAAATATTTGCCGGTAGAGAGAGGACCAGATCGCGGTGTGCCAAAAGAATCCAGATATCCCAAGTCGTAATCTGATAGCCGCTGGAGCGGGTTGAGGCAGCGTTTGCGGTGAACTGTTCTCGCTCCCCTCTTCTCCCGTTAAGCAAGCGCGCGCTCCGAAGGTGTTTCAGAGGTGGGATGAACGAGGGGCAAGGCACCACAGCTGGGTCCCGGTGCCCGTTAGGGCACAACTAGCAGAGCCTAACAAAGAGCTTCGGAGCGCCAAGCAACACGTGCCGGGGCTAGTGCGGCCCCGCCGATGAGGCGGCTGGCGCCACCAGCAAAAACTGTGGCTTGAGAATCTCCATGTTGAGTGGGCGTGATGTTTGCGAGACATCGAGGAAGGAGAAATTGATGCTTGTTTGCCGGTATCGAAGCAGTGCAACTCTCCAAGATTTTCAAGAGTCTCGAGAGCAAGATTCAGAGTAGTCGTGTTCCTTGCCGAGAGCTTTTATTGGCATCACATCGACCCATGAGAAATGTTAAGTCATAGTCAACTTTTATAATTCGTCCGTCAGTACGGAGTACTGCAGCCTGCATCAGTATCATGGAAGAAGTTCTTGCGAGACACCGCAAAGAGAAACGAGATCTGCAGGCAAAGATAACGCAAAGGAAGAAGAACGCCACGAAGAAAACCAGGAAAGGCGTCAATGATGAATGTGACAGGCTTGAGAGAGAGCTGGCTGAAAAGCAACAAGCAGAGCTTGAAGCATTGGACCCTGCAAAGGAGCCCCAGATAGTAGATGCACTTGAGGAGTTGGTTATCGACGATGCTCCTGCCACAACCAATGGCGAGTCAAACACAGCAACGGAAGACCTTAGGCAAGAGAACCATCAGCAAGCCTCGTCGACCGACCAACCCCAACAGAAGAAACCCAACAGACAAAAAGCAAGACTAGCACGCCGAGCAGCAGAGGCAGAAGCTCAAGCGGCTGCAGCGGCAGAAGAAGCATCGCACCTACCCGACCTGCGTGAGCGAGAGATCTCAGCAATGAAAGAACAGATGAAGAAACTCGACCTCTCAGAAACCCTTATCCGCCCCGACGGCCACTGTCTCTTCTCAGCTTGTGCGCACAGCATGCCGCTTGATCTCCTTGTGGCACAGACTGGGCAGGCCAAAAAGGAGCCCTACCAACACGTCAGATATGCTGCGGCGGAATTTATGCAGAGGCACCCGGATGATTTCGCGGCTTTTATGGAAGAGCCATTGGAGTCTTATGTGCGGAAGATCCGCGACACAGCCGAATGGGGCGGAGAATTGGAGTTGCAGGCTATTGCACGGTCTTATAACGTTGATGTCAATGTTCTTCGAGCAGATGGCCGGGTTGAGAAGATCAGCTCTGGATCAGAGAGCAAGGAAGATGCAGAGCCCATATGGCTGGCTTACTACAGGCACAGCTTCGGACTAGGCGAGCACTACAATGCTCTGAAGAAGTCGCACAAAAGCTGACCTGACCCTGGCCCCAAGCAGCGGGTCAAAATGCCGGACAAGACTCCTGAGAAGCTAGCTGTTGAAGCCCGATTTCTCAACTCGTTGACACGACCGAACAACGTGTGCAAGCAGCCGATACTCCAACATCAACGATGTCTCCAGACCGAGATGTAATCTTCGACATTCCCATCCTTATCCTTTCCCACCTGATGGGTATCAGCAGGATGCCAGTGACCCACCCTCTCAAAAGCGTTCGGACTCGACTCGACTAAGGGATTCATCTTGACATTGCCCTCTGAATCATATGCAATCTCTTCACCCGGGTGACTGAGATGCTCGAGATACGTCTTTGGAGGCACACTGAAAGGTGGCCCACCTGACTTAGCAGGCTTGGAGATTGGGAATTCGAGACAGACGAGGTTTGCCTGAGGGGAAGCTCGGAGCAGCTCGGTCATGCGTTTCGCCCAGTCTTTTCGCATGGACGGGTGCATTGCACAGAAAAACTGGCCGGCCGCGTTCGTCAGTATGGCCAAGTGCATAAGGTGCTGCGGATGATGGGAAGATGCAGGACTCGCAGGTTGTATCAGATCAGACAACCCTGAGGCTGAGATCTCTGACCCGAGACGAGCACAAAGAACCGCGATCCCAATCGTGACTTGTGGGAAAAGGGGCTTTGTCACTCACGGTGTAATCGTAGATCAAATCGAACTTTCCATCCCAACCTTCCCACCCTACCTTGCTGAACCACTCGTCTTTGTAAAAATCTCCCTGCACGAATTTCATCTCACCTTGCCCCATCTTCACGTCCTTCACAGGATAGCTCCCCTTATGCTTATTGACGTATTCCTCGCATGCGGCCAGCGCCTTTTCAGCATATTCCAGGCCTACAACATCGTATCCAAAACTCGCAAGCAGCAATACATCGACACCCCGCCCACAACCGGGTACTAATGCACGTTTCCGCCGTCCATCCAGAAACGGTCCACCAATGACTTTGGCGTGGTTCAAGAGGGTGTCAGCCAGTGCTGGAGACGGAGAGCCGCGGTCCCATGGTAAGAAGTCGCCTTTGTTCCATAGCTCGTCCCAGCCTTGCACGTACGAGGAGCCCGAGTACTGAGCCATGTGGGACTTTAGCTTTTCGCGGTTGGCCGCGGTGGCTGCTGCGGGATTCGCTGTCGACATGATGGCGGGTGAGCCGATGCGCACTATCACTGATACTGGACGTCGTTGTAGACTTTGGACCTGAATGTTTCTGCGGGTTCTTGAGATCGTAGAGGGTAGTCTTGTTGTTGCGCCGACGACGTGATACTCTGCGAGCAGACCAGCACTTTGGTAGATTTTTACGCTCGGTCTAAGAGTGCAGCAGTACATACAAGTCCAAGTGATGCTGAGGCGGTTATTGATTGTTCTCTCGGGACACGGAGTACAGAGTCGAGCTTAGAAAAGAGTGCTGTCGACACTGCCTTGAAGGGAAGATCGTGAGAAGTGGAGTGGAGAATGACTTGGTCTGGTGGGTAACTGCCTTTTGAATTGACAGATGGCTTCGGTACGAGTGCACAGTATTATGCATCCAGACCACGAGGAGGGATGTCAATTTCGTATCTCATTAACAACCAGCATTCTAATCACGATCGTACAATGGTCATCTTGCTCCTAGAGTCACACTATGTCTTGCACGTGGATTTCGGGTAGGTCGCTCAAGCTAGTTCACCCGCGACTTCCAAGTTGACAATCTTCTGTCGGTGCTGATTCCCGGCTGAACGCAGCGAGCCGGAAGACTGCACTCGACACAGCGGTCATCCGTCAACACTCATGGTCTCACCTGATGGTCTCCTCAGCTCAGACCTGACATTGCCGAAGCACACGTGGGTGCTCGATCGATCTTACGATGCTCGAGATGCCCATGTCGTGTCCTTTCCTTGGCTTAAACGCACCTCAATGTTGAGGTACATCGTCTGCAATCTGCGAAGCAAATAGCCTCGGCTTCAAGCCTTTTCGGAAGGTGTGGTGTTGGTCTGCACCCCTGCCTGCATTATCTGATGTGAAGCGTACCTGCGCGTGTTTTGACGGGTGCTAACACAGGTAAACAACAAGTGACCATTGCAACCAATCTTGACGGGAACTTCGACAAGGACGTGGCCGTGCAAGTCAGTCTAGAAGCCAGATTATCAACAGTATTCTCCCTCGTCCTGGCCATCATCAAAATTATCGCGGCCGTACGCCGTACATCCCGTGAGCCTGGGGTCCGGGCGAACCAAAAGCCAAGACGCAGATGGGGTGGCAGAAGTCTTTCCGTTTTCGAGGTGAATTCCTGCTCCTTCCTCTTTGCCTCCAACTGCGGCTTTCCATCTCCCCTCGGCAAAGCGGCACGACAAAGCCCAAAGAATTCATCAGCGCGTTCTTCTCCATCTGTGTTGAATGCAGAAAATGCCGGCTATCAATGCTTAACCCCACCACGTTACTGTCGTCATTGGCTGTACACCGGACAATGGGGCATGGTCCACGAGAATTCGATCCTCATGCGTCGGGTAACTGCAAATGTCCTCGCTTTTGCCGCTGCGGACGTCCATCTTGTCTGGCTGAACACCATGTCGGTTGTGTTTCTGGCTTCGAGGACTATGCCAGACTGCACCAGCTTCATATGTAGCTGACCGCATCTTGAATATGCTCCGCTCCAGCATCAATTTGGCTTTCTCCATTCTATATTTCCAAATTTGAGCGAATATTCGGTTCCCAACATCCTGTGCTCGAGGAATGACTTGCCCAGCAGATTCTTCGAAGTCTTGTTCACTCACGGCCGCCTCCTATCGCTCATCTTATTGCGCCGATGTCTTTCGATAACGTCGAGAAACTTCCTGCCGCTGAAGATACTTTACGCCGTGCATCCTCAGACGGGAAGATCAGGAAAGAGGAAGATGTCGAACGCGATTCTGACGCCCGATCTATTCACTCTCAGCGCTCTGAACCATCGACTGTTGCTGATACGCACGATGTCGAAAACGCCGACGATGTGCTGGCAAGGACTATAACACCCAAGAAACCTATCGTCAAGGTCTCGCGCACAGAAAGACGGGGGCTGTTTGCACGGTTCTCTTTGACAGCCGAGGTTACGGATCCGTACCACTATAAGGATAGCACAAAATGGTTCATTACCTTTGTCGTGGCTATAGCCGCTGCCGCCGCACCGGTTGGCAGTGCGATCATATTGCGTATGTTTTCTCGTGCTGCCATTACTGAACAATGTTGTTGACTATGTCGTCCAGCAACTCTCGACGATGTGGCGAGGAATCTCCACACCGACGCAACCACCACCAATCTGTCTGTTGCATTGTACATGTTGAGCATGGCTATATTTCCTCTGTGGTGGTCAGCCTTCTCTGAGACTGCTGGCCGGCGTACTATATACCTCACCTCCTTTACCATGTTCATTCTGTTCTCTGTCCTGAGCGCTATCTCCCATTCGATATCCATGCTTATTGCCGTGCGGCTGTTCGCCGGCGGCGCTGCTGCCTCTGTCCAGGCGGTTGGTGCGGGGACGATCGCCGACATTTGGGAGTCTCGGGAGAGAGGTAGAGCGATGGGAATCTTCTATCTGGGACCTTTGTGCAATCCCCTGCTCGCGCCTATAGTGGGTGGCATTCTCGGCCAAGCTTGGAATTGGAGAGCAACTCAATGGGCCCTGGTAATATATGGAGGTAAGCTTGACAGTGGCGATGCGCCAAGGAATAGCTCTGACAAATATGATAGTCTTGACGTGGCTGCTGGTCTTCTTTGGCCTGCCTGAAACACTGAAGGCGGCCAAGGATGTAGGTCCAGACACAGAGACAGACAATGCGCCTTCGACTGCCGGCAGCGACCGGCCACCGCTGAGTCGAACCTCAACCCGGGAGGTGGTACAAAGGAGATCGAGAAAGTACTTGAAGATTGCACGAATGTTGTTGGTGGACCCACTCAGCGTCATCTTGTACCTACGATTCATGCCCGTTCTGCTCACGGTGTATTACTCTGCGGTTACTTTCGGCTCATTATACGTACTCAACATCAGTATCCAGTACACTTTCGAGAGGCAACCATATGACTATGCGACAATCATCATCGGACTGCTGTATCTGCCCAACTCGGTCGGGTACATTCTGGCGAGTTTGATGGGTGGTCGCTGGATGGATTGGATCATGAAACGAGAAGCAATCAAAGCGAACCGCGTGGATGAGCGTGGAAAGCTGATCTTCAGGCCCGAGGATCGCATGCGTGAGAACGCGTGGCTGGGTGCACTGATGTATCCGTGCGCTCTAATCTGGTACGGTTGGACGGTACAGAAAGGGGTGTTTTGGATAGCACCGGTGAGTCATTCTGAAACCATCCAAAGTACCTCCTTTTGTACTGTGTACCATGCAGGTACCGTGCAGTGGCTGACACGTGTGGAACAGATGATCGCGAACTTCTTTTATGGTTTGGGGTCAATGCTCATTTTTGCCATGTCCACGACCATGTTGACAGAGTTTATGCCACGTCGATCCTCTTCTGGAGTAGCTTTGAACAATCTATGCCGGAACATTTTCTCATGCGTTGGCGCCATCGTCGGGGCGCCACTGATTGCAGCCATTGGGAATGGCTGGCTGTTTACTATTCTTGGACTTTGGGCACTGTCCAGTGCCTCCGTAATTTGGGCTATGAAGCGCTACGGCCCAGGTTGGCGGGAAAATATGGATAGACAGTTGGGTTGACATCAACATGAAGCGACCATAGAATATACCCAAAGCTCCAACACAAAGGCTGGTGCACTTTCTATTCTGTTTGTGTGACCTACCTAGGCACCCGATCGTCGTTGCCAACCAACACGTGATATGTCCATCAATCACGGGGATATTAAGATCATGAGTCAGGACATTTATCTTGCTCACCCAATGGAACGCGCGCTCTGAAAGTGAAGCACCACTCAGATAGGAGGGGGAGAGAAAGAGGCCATAGAAGCGGGGTGAGGCCAGGGTGATTCTTGAGTGAACCTGTGATGAACGAGGAGCAACGGACTTTGCTCTCCGGGTCGGCGATCGGCTCGACCCGCAACTTTCAAGTTCTGATGCTTCGTCAATTACCAGATTCCTCTCCATACCATTCATAACCGTTATTTTTCAGCATGGGATGGTGGCTGCCAACTGTGCTGTCGCCAATGACGACCTCACTCATGAACTCCTCCGCGCCTAAAAGACTTGACACCGCGACACTCGAGTAATGTGATGTGCGCCGCTGGACCTCCGCAGGGATCCCGTTTTTGTGCGTCTCTCAATGAACACCCATCACTTCCCGAACGAACTGGTCTCGATGGCTCCAACTCACTGCATTGCTTCTGGCAAATCGAAACACATGGCACGTCACCTACAGACTACAGCAAGGATGAGGACTCCCTTCATCCGCAGCTTCTTCTCCTTCTTGCTGACCAGTGATGAGTTGGGCATCAATCTAGGAACACCTTCCGCCACGTAGGCGGCCCAATCATTGCCAGCCTCATGCACATTTCATCCAATTGCGGACAATTGCGGTGATTATCCAGTCCTTATTGCAGTTGTCTGACCTTGACGCAGTCTTATACTGGCTTTCTTAGTTTTATCCCGCGTTGGTCTGCATGACCGCCGCTGAATTCGCCGTCCAAACCTGCGCCGCACCGACTTGTCATCGTCGACGTGGTCCAATTGCCAAAATTCGCTTGTGCCAAAATGGGGTCTGATGCTCGTGGCGCTCATTCTTGCCGCAGACATGAGTCCCGACGCAAGGATCACGCTTGGGCTTCACAGACCCTGTCCTCTGTTCAACCAGATGTTGCAACACCCTGTGTCTTGCAGCCATTCCTTTCTCCTTATTACATGTCTCTCAGGTTTTACGAGTACTTCGCTTCTCTACCCTACCGTTTCTATCCGGTAACGTAACGTCACCTCGTTTGCCGATCCTCCCGCAAAGCTCGTGATTCTCGGGTGAGGGAGGCGATTGGCAGCTTCGACAAATTTGCCTTACCGACGTCCATACACACCCCAGGCATCTAACTTGCAATGGGAAAGAATAAAAAGAGGAAGGCTAAGAAGACTCTTGACATCTGGTCTGATCAGTCCAACCAGGATAACGGAGATGGCACGACCGTTCCATTATCCGTTCCAGTACGCGCAACTTCCTACCTATGGTTATCAGACCTTTGATCCAAGCGCCGTTTCGTTTTCTTTCCACCCCATTATACCAGCCGACCGATTATATCCCAGCAAGCCATTTGCTGACGACCAGATGAAGCCGGAAGAAGAAACAACTCCGCCCTCGGAGGAAAATCCAGTGCCTCCTCAAAATGATGCGCCAGCAGAAGCAGAAGGCAAGTTTGGAGTTTTTGTTCTTATTTTCATGCTCTGACGCGTTCATCAGACCCAGGCACGACAGGCGATATAGATACGACGGATTCCACCGCACCCGATCAAGCAACAATGACCGGCGAATCAGAGAAGGGCAGAGATGGAGGTAAACGGGAGAGATACCCTGCTGGGGTGGTTCAGACTAACAGGTTCTTCACAGGCGGCGACGGTGAACCAGAAACTGCGACAGAGGAATCGACGCAGCAACCGACAGTAAGTTGATGACCTTTTCGAAGACATTCGTCCTTGACCATGAACGGCATCAAGTCGTTCACGGTCACGACATGGACCCCATTTTCCCGATGGAGATCTCGATTCATCCCAAACCCTATAGTGCCATTTGCTGACTCCACAGACACCGGAGCCGACGGATGATGCTCCAGCTGATGCTCCAGCTGATGCTGCTGGTGATGATCCAACCGGGACAACAGAAGAAACTAAGCCTGAAGCGCCAAAGGAAGGATCCGTCGACGCACCAACAGAAGAGGCAGCTGCCGATTCACCGGGAGATGGCGAGTCGCACGATTCACAAGCAGCTACAGCCGTCGAGTCAAGTGAAGGCGACAGGCATCCGGAACTCGAGACTGTCGTCGAAATCGTCGAGAAGATGCAGGCTGACGACGCGCCTCCGGAAGAGATCACTGAAGTACTAGAACAGGCCATGTCGGACGTTGGAGCTGGACCTGATTCCCCAGCGCCCGATGAAGAGCCATCCCCAACGGAAGCAGAAGAGGCCGCCGAAGCCTCGTTAGACCCGATGACTGAGGAGACTGGTTCGACGGAAGAAAGCACTACAGAGGGATCCGTACCAGATAAAGAAGACGAGCCTCAGGCGGATGCAGAGCAAGCCGAGCCCTCCACGAACAGTACCGAAGCTGATGCCGCCCCAACAGACGCAACCGAAGCAGAACCGCTTGAGTCTTCTCCCATTGACCCAGCTGTTGAGGAGGACAAGGATAGAGCCTCGGATGAGCCTCCAGCTGAACAGTCAGCTGAAGAGGCTAAAGCGGAGGACGACGACCCCTCAGATGACAAGCCAGATGGGCCCCTCGAGGATATATCTCCACAAGGAAATGAAACTGAAGCGGTGCCAGCAACAGAAGACGCTGGCCCAGGGGAAGATGGCCCTGGCGATGACGCACCTGCTGTCGAAGCCGTCGCAGCAGACGAGACACCTGCTGATGAGCAGGCCGATGAAGCCGCCGTCGGCACTCCGGAAGAACCCCAGGCCGAGACAACGCAACCCGAACAGGCAGATCCTCGGGCGGACGATGGGGCTGATGGGGAAGCCGACGCTTCTAAAGAAGCGGAGGAGCAGCCGGCGGATACAGATGCTCCCGCAGAGGATGAGGCGACAAAGGAGGCTGAGGAACCTCCAGCTGATGCTGCAGATCAACCAGTAGATGCACCATCTGCTGCCGAGGACTCCGTTCCACCGGCCGAGGAGAATAACGAGTCTCCAGAAGCAGCTGCGGAGGGGGATACGTCCGAGTCGACTGAAGACGCGGGAGCGTCTGTTGAAGCCGCTTCTGACGAGGCTGCCACTATGGGTCCGCCTTCAGAAGAAGCACCGTCAGAGGAAGCACCGTCAGAGGAAGCACCGTCAGAGGAAGCACCGTCAGAGGAAGCACCGTCAGAGGAAGCACCGTCAGCGGAAGCATCAGCTGAAGGGTCGGCGGCTGAAGCGGTGGCCGCCGAAGAAGCCGCCGTTGCAGGAACAGCTACCGAAGAGCCAACTCCTAAAGAAGCGCCCGGCGAAGAAGGTGCCCCCGAAGAAGGTGCCCCCGAAGAAGCTGCCCCCGAAGAAGCTGCCCCCGAAGAAGCTGCCCCCG
>NW_006913047.1:1211218-1226138 GCF_000585515.1 Cladophialophora yegresii CBS 114405 | reverse complement strand
CGAAGAAGCTGCCCCCGAAGAAGCTGCCCCCGAAGAAGCTGCCCCCGAAGAAGCTGCCCCCGAAGGAGTTGCTACCGGGCCAGAAGCTCCTGCAGAAGAAGCACCTCCGGCCGAGGAAGAAGCTGCTACCACTGAAGAACCCGCCGCCGATGAGGCTTCTCCCACCGAAGAAGCGCCTGACGTCGATGAGGCTCCTCCCACCGAAGAAGTGCCTGGCACCGATGAGGCGGTTGTCGAAGAGGCTCCTGCTGAAGATGCGCCCACCAATGAAGTGGCCCCTGAAGAAGCTCCGGCTGACGAGGAACCTACAAAGGAAGAAGCGGCTCCAGATGATGCTGCACCTGCGAACGAGTCAGCTCCACCGGCAGAGGATGCCACGGCAGAGGAATATGCTCCACCTACTGATGAAACTCCGGTCCCTCCTGAAGAAGCGCCTGCGGCTCCTGAAGATGGCCCCACAAGCGAGGAACCGGAAGCATCCAGGGATATAGAGGGAGAACCGGAATCAACGCTGCCGATCGAAGGGGCAGCCGCCGCCGCAGCTGTTGGCGCAGCGGCGGCCCTTGTGGCAACGGAGGTGTCGAGGGACAAGAGAGAAAGGCGGCGGAAACACCACGACGAGAAGCGAGAACGGTATCCGAAGGACCCATTGAATGGGCACAGGGCTAGACTTGAACGCGATAGGCGTGAAGCTGGTCTCTTCGATAGTGCGTTCGCTCGAGAGATTACCAAAGCAAAGGAGAAAGAGAACAGTCGCCAGGAATCTGCTGAGTACAAGGAAAAAGAACGCGAGAGAGATGAAGAGAGGAAGGCCAGAAGAGAGCGACACGCGGCTAAAGAAGCTGGTTCCCGCAAAAGGCAGGAGGCAGAGGACGCAGCAAGAAAGGAGGAGCAACGCGAACGTCGTGAAAAAGCCGAAGCGGCTGCTGAAGAAGAGGGGAGGCGTAGGCGACGCCGAGAAAAGGAGAGGCAAAAGCTTGCCGAGGACGGTCACCGCAAGACAGAAATCGTCCATGAAGACAGACGGAAAGGCAAAGAGAAAGATGTGACTCTCGAGTCGCCTCACGATACAGCAACCGATGTTCCCCGCGAGCCGAAAAGGAAACCGAGGCAACCAAGTTTTACAGGTTCTGGAAGTGGCGGCAGCTCCTCTGGAGGAACGGCAATTCCTAGTATCCTGAAGAGAATGGGCACTGGTGAAAGCGATACCGGGCATCTTCTCATGTTCAAGGTGAACGACCCCGATACCCCCAAGGACAAACACCGAGACAAGGAGCGAAGCCGCAACGGAGACCATCGCGAAAACAGGTACCACAAAGAGCACGGCAGCAAGCGTCAAGATTCGGAGGATCGACCAAGGGCCTCCAGGCATTCCAGCTCGAGAAGTGACAGACTCTACCACAGTGAGTCAAAACCTGCTACGAAATTGGGATTCATTGGCAGGGCCATCAGCACGCTCGCAGAGCATACGAGTATTAGGGAGATTTGGCGCCCAGAAAGAGTCGGTGCTTGATACATTGCTGAGGTTGAGGATAAGGACGAAGATGAGGATGAGGCTGAGGGCAGCACACATTGTCAAACATGGGCGAAAAAGCATACAGGACGATTCTCACGAAGGGAAAATACAGCGCTAGGAGCACTCTTTTCGACGGCTCTCATTTGTCTGGGCGGAGGACTGGTCGCAAGGCCATTCCATTGTGCGACTAGTATCTAATTTTGCTAAGAGAAGCGTGTACGCGATAGATAGGCAGGAATGAGAAGGGCTGGTGGGCGATGGACTGAACTTTCCGCGAGCGGCGAGCTGCCCGTCGCGCCCGTATGTTCATCGGCGGGGGAGCCACCGGCACCTCCGTGATAAGGTCTTCCATCTCCATCAGCAGCACTGGAGCGACGGAGAAGTCCTGATGGCCTCTAACTTTTCCTTCGCTGTCAACGCCCTGCTAAACCGTGAAGCGAAGCCACTGCTGCGAGAACACAAGCCTGAAGGTGTTAGCAATCATTTGCTCCTTCCCCTCTTGTCGAAGATGCATGCTGTTCTCCACGTCATAGAGGGGCAACGGTTAAGTCATTTATCTACATCTTCTCGCAGGGTGACGATCCCCGATGGACTGCTCGCCGTCGCCCAAATCCAGTGGGAAGTATATGTTTCGTCGTCTCGTCGCTTACCCGTGGTGCCCTTCTTCATTCAGACCATCCTAACTCGTTTTCTTTGAGTGTTTCTGCACCCAGTTCGCATCGATCGGCCCACACCAAACACCAAGATGGGCTCAACAGGGAAAGACATGAAGGTGGAAGCCGTATTCCCCAGCAACACACCGCAATTTGTACAGTTCGCTAGCAGAAGGAGTGTGGTCCATAGCACGAAGGGCATTGTTGCATGCACACAGCCTCTGGCCGCAGAGGCGGGGCAGAGGATACTGAAGCAGGGAGGCAATGCAGCAGTAAGTCAACACCTAGGTCACGAGGACTGGTCAGGCCGCTGACAATGCCGACATCAGGACGCTGCGGTGGCCGTCGGTATGTCGACGTCGATATTGCCCCTACCCAGCCCGTACTGATAGCGTACCACAGCCGCCGCCCTCAATATGGCCGAGCCGACCTCGACTGGCATTGGTGGAGACATGTTTTGTCTATACTTTGATGCAAAGACGAAGAAAGTACATGCGCTCAACGGCTCGGGACGCAGCGCAAAGAATACCACTCTCGAGCAAGTCAGGCAAGAGTTGGGGATCAGCTCAGGCAAGATTCCGACACATAGCCCATTATCAGTCACGGTTCCAGGTGCACCGGGCGGGTGGGTCGACACCATCGAGAAGTTCGGAAGCGGGAAGTTGAGCCTTGAGCAAATCTTGACACCAGCAATTGAGATGGGAGAGGAAGGCTTTCCCGTGAGCGAACTGGCAGCGATGCAGGTTAGTTATCCTCCCTCTGCGCGTGGCCCGGGACATTACTGACATGCTTGTGAAAGTGGCATGACCATGAGCCAGATCTCAGACGGGCGTCGCCGAACTTCCGCGAGATGCTCAAGAGAGACAAGAACTCTGAGGATTTCGTTAGGGCTCCACGTGCTGGTGAGATTATGAGGAACCCCAACCTGGCCAAGACCTTCCGGACGTTGGCAGCAGAAGGAAAGAAGGGATTCTACAGCGGACGGATTGGCCAGGCAATTATAGACGTCCTGAACCTCACGGGCGGGCACATGGAGTTGTCGGACTTGGAGGACCATATGAATCGAGGCGCACAAGAGACGGAGCCCATCTCTCTTAAGTTCAGCGCGCAAAACGTCAAGAACCAAGGCACGCACAGGGTGACCAACGGGTCTCCAGACAACCACTTTGTGGAGCTGTGGGAGCATCCGCCGAATGGCCAGGGCATTGTTGCATTGATGGCTCTCGGTATACTGGAAGAACTCGAACGGACCCATCAAATCCCTGCGTTTGCCCAGGAAGACCACAACAGTGCTATCCACCTGCATGCTGTTATCGAGGCACTCAAGATAGCGTTCGCTGACGCTAGCTGGTGGGTGACGGATCCAGATTTCATGAAAGTCAAGTCGTCAGAACTGATATCCAGACCTTACCTGACGGAGAGAGCGAAGCTTTTTAACAAGGACAAGGCCGGCCAATTTGACAGCGGACAACCTGGACCCAGCCCAGCCCAGAATCACAGTGACACAGTCTACTTCGCCGTCACTGACAAAGATGGCAATGGAATGAGTTTCATCAATTCCAACTACGAAGGATTCGGATCTGCCATCATCCCTCAAGGCTGTGGATTCACACTCCAGAACCGAGGGTCGAATTTCCAGCTGGGACCAGAGAATCATCCGAACATCTACCAAGGCGGGAAGAGACCTTACCACACTATCATCCCCGGCTTAATCACTCACGGCGAAGAAGCCGACCGACAACTACACTCGGTATATGGTGTAATGGGTGGCTTTATGCAGCCGCAGGGTCACGTCCAAGTCTTGCTAAACATGGAGGTGTTCGGTCTGAACCCGCAACAGGCACTCGATGCCCCAAGAATATGCATTGGTGCAGGCATGCCCAAAGAAGGAGACACAGATGGTACGGTTATAAATGTGGAAGAGGGAATCGACGAGGCCACCGTGAAAGCACTGGAGCAGATGGGACACAATGTCCAGGTCCTGCACGGCTTCAGGAGGGCGATGTTTGGCAGAGGACAGGTTATTCGCAGGCATGTGGATGAGGAGACTGGCCAGATGGTGTTCAGCGGAGGCAGCGATCCCAGAGGAGATGGATGCGCCCTCCCCGGATGAGGCTTTGACCTAGATCGACAAGGCTGCGTGTCATTCAGCCAGCCACCTGGGCCTCGCCAACGCCTGGTGTGTAGGAAACCAATCGGATGATTTATGTGCCTGTACTTCGAATCCTTGCTTGCCTTTGTCCTTAGTTTCCCCTATGGCGCAAGCATGCCATAAAGAGCAGAGAAGCCAGTCTTCAAAGTCTCGGCGTGCTTTCTTTTCCCACGACAGCCGCCCGGCTTCACATATTCGAGATTCAGACTTTTTCACTGCGACCTCAGTCGGCTATGACTTCATTTTGCTTGATAGTTAAGAGCCTTCCTATCTGGAGAGCACTGCGAGTGATGACCTGCTTAAAGAGGTTTGGAGGGCGGGCGGTGGTGAGGGGTGGCGACGTGCCATAGCGGGGATTGACAAGCTTTTCTCGAAGCTCCGGCAAGCCTGAGGAGTGGCTAGCCACTGCCGGGAGAGGCTTGCAGGGGGCCTTTGGGGTGCGCCGAGGCTAGTTAAACAGAGGGAAGGCTACGCAGTACTACCCCATAGAGTAGTTGTCAAACTTACCGCTATCGCTCCTTCGCCTCTTTGATTTGTTCCTTCCTTCTTCCTTCTGACTGGCCCGTCTCTTAAACCTCCCAAATCGCTCTCATCTCCCGCGGTCTCACAACTAGACCGTCCACCGGTCATGCCGTCCTCTCAGAGAGCAAGACTTCATCCTACCGGCAGCTGCTCAATCAGCCTCGTTTGCAGAGGGACTTCCGCGGCTCGAGTCAATCAATGATCCTTTTCACCGCCAAACACCAAGACAAACCGAGGTATTCGCCTAAGCTCTGGTGGAGAACAGATGGGTAGGTTACATGGCTAGCAAGCATGTAACAGGATTGTTATCAGCTTGAAAGGAGGCACACGAGCTCACAGTAGACGAATCAACGTGGCCGATAACCATTTCCTTAGCAGATCCTTCTCCAGTCCACGTCCCGGCTGCTTTCCGACTACCATCTTCCCTGTCTCGCGCGCGTCATCAAACACATGTTGACCTTCTCGAAGCGTGCATAGCGCAGACCTCACGACGTCCCAATGTTACGCTCAGTACATCCTTGCAGCGACTGCACCAGTGTAAGCTCGACTCTGGGTTGTCGCCTTGCCAGTCGTCAAGTTGCATGATCTCGTTATCGATCAATCACCTTCGCGTGCGACCAGGGATTGCGTTCATGGCCGTCAAATAGTGGAGACGGAAGCCAGGAACCCAAGGCAAAGCTTTCATCATGGGTCAAGCAAACGATCTCGAAGCTTGGAGGGTTGTGGCCGGTGTCCACAAACTTTAGGCCTTTTATTTGTGAGTCCCCTCCCACTGCCGTCGGCCAACTTCTCGCGAGGGTCTCCTTCTGTGCGGCTGCTCGCAAACATGAGGTTCTCAATCGCTGCTTTGGCGCTGGGCTTGATTTCACTCGCATCCGCAAAGAGGAGCCCGCAACATGTAGGCAAGACTCTCCCAGAGATCAGGAGGAGCGTCGCACCTCAATCACGCTCCGCTGCGACAAAGATTGAGGAGAGGGCGGCTCCACACCTCTTCTTGAATAACAACACGAAGAGTACGTTGCCAGCAGACTGTAAAGCTCGAGAGACGTCTAACAAGTGGCAGAATACGCGGTCAACGGCAGCGCGATCCCGGATGTCGATTTCGATGTTGGCGAATCCTATGCCGGCCTTTTACCCATATCGAATCGGACGAACGCGTCAGAACTTTTCTTCTGGTTCTTTCCCTCGACCAACCCGAATGCGACCAACGAAATCGTCATCTGGTTGAATGGAGGGCCTGGCTGCAGTTCTTTAGAAGGCTTCCTTCAAGGTGAGCATAGTCGAATCTGGCTCGCCATCTTTTCTGACACCGACGAATAGAAAATGGACCATTCTTGTGGCAATATGGCACATTCAAGCCCGTACGCAATCAATGGTCATGGACGAATTTGACAAACATGGTTTGGGTTGAGCGTAAGCCCCGATGCCTGACTTGTTTGGGCGTATGGTGATCTGACTCTCTGTGTCAGAACCCGTTGGCACTGGCTTCTCCCAGGGCACTCCCACGGCGACATCGGAAGCGGACGTCGCCTCACAATTTCTCGGATTCTTCAAGAACTTTGTCGACTTGTTCTCGATGCAGGGCTACACGGTCTACATCGCAGGGGAATCCTACGCCGGGTACTATGTGCCTTACATCGCAGATGCCATGTTCAATGAAGACGACACCGAGTACTACAACATTAGCTCCATCATGATCTACGATCCGAGCTTGAGCTACGATGTTGTCCAGGAACATATTCCGGTCACTGCTTTCGCCGACTATTGGTTGCCTCTCCTGGACCTGAACGCCACCTTTATGGAACAATTGCACAATATGTCGGACACGTGCGGATATACATCCTTCCTGAACGACAACCTGGTCTTTCCTCCGAAAGGACCGCTGCCCACACCTCCCAATGTCGATCTGAGCGCTGACGGCTGCGACACGTTCGACGCAGTCTTCTTTGCCGCATCAACTGTTAATCCGTGTTTTGACATCTACCAAGTGGCAACGACATGTCCGCTCTTGTTTGATGTACTCGGGTTCCCTGGCTCTTTCGACTACCTGCCGGAAGGCGCAAGCATCTACTTCAATCGTACTGATGTCCAAAAGGCCATCCATGCTCCAATCCAGGAGTGGGCCGAATGCACCAACGTGGACGTTTTTGTCAACAACACGGATAATTCACCACCATCGGCATTAAGCGTTCTTCCGCGCGTGATTGAGAGAGCCGATCGCACGATCATTGGTCACGGGTTGCTCGACATGATCCTGATCTACAACGGAACCCTGCTCGCCATCCAGAACATGAGCTTCAACGGTGCCCAAGGGTTTTCCGTCCCGCCGTCTCAGTTCGATGACTTCTACGTGCCATACCACGTGGAGTACGACTTCCAACTGGGATCTACGGCCGGTGCCGGTGTGATGGGACAATACCATACCGAAAGAGGCTTGACGCTTGTCACCGTCCAACTCTCTGGTCACATGATCCCTCAATATGCCCCTTCGGCGGCTTACCGACAGCTTGAGTTCTTGTTGGGTCGCATCCCTGACTTGGGCACAGTAGGACCGTTTACGACCATGCAGGATACCAGCTACTGATTCCGTGTGCGGTGTGGGGAGCATCACGAGAACGAGCTGTTGGTGTTGTAGATACACAGTATAATGATTAGACTTGTGCTTGTGCCGATTTCTAGAATCGTCGACAAATTCCTCGATTCGTCGTGTGGAGGCCGATAATTGGCCCGAATCATTGGATCGGCTTTGGCGGCTTCGCCTGACACATGGTCTTTATCCATCCATCTGCCAAGTGTCCCACAAAGCAACCGTAACGGCGACCCCACATCGACGCCGTCGCTGCATTTTCGGCAGATCGTGGGGCTCTTTGCTTTCGCCTCTGGTGCCTCCAGGGTCGACGCCAACAGAGTATCATGATACCACGACCCAAGCAGATCTTCTGAAGATACGACGGAATGGTCCGCTCGTGCTGACAGATGAAACTCGGTGCTTGTACGAAGGCCTCTGTTCGTCGAAGGACGCTGGGGAAATACCGATTCGTACTCCGGACTTTCGAAAACTGTGTGGTTAGTTTGATCAACTAATTGCGGGGACGGTGTTTGTCGGCCCATGATCGTCTTGACGTCGTCCGTTGCACCACTTTGGACCTCGATCTGACTCTACACACCCAAGCCACACACGCACACGCACCTCGCTCGAAATATGCTCCATTTGGCACCTGTCGGCTTTTCATCCATGATGGGGCGCACGTAGACACAGTCTGACGAAGCTGGCTCTGGCTTCTGGCTGGCCTGGACCCTTTGTGAACTGCGGGCGAACTTCGCGGACTCATTGTGGGGTAATGACCTGCTCATTGGAATCATCCTTGTCTTTGCGCGTGTTTTGTTCTTCTGGTTTTAATACATCACTACCTGTACGTCTTGCTCTGACGGTGATCACTAGCTCCAGGCTTTTTGATCGTTCAGCGTCAGATAATTACTTCGTACTCGACCTTTACTGTTCTGTTCATATTGAAGGCTTTCTTGTACCAACCACTTGCTTCCTCTACTTCGGCACTCACCCCACTCACACACCAGCGACTGACGACGACCCGCCAGAATGAACCAGCCAGACCAACTGAAGCATAACATCACAGAGGATGCTCTGAAGAAGGGCGAAAAGGCACGGCGATCCCAGCTCCTTCCGTACCTACGCATATGCGTTTCGTAGCTAACACTCCCCCTTCTCTATACAGCCCAACGCCAATGGCACCATCTCCAGAGGCCCCAGTCCCAACCGGGGCGCCTCAGTCCGGGACGTCGAGGCCATCGGCCCAGACTCGGAAAGTAAGCGCGAATGGCAGGAACGACGGGGCATCGACACGTCCAAGCAGGTCCGCATCGTCAAGCTGAACCACATGCGCTATCAACATCCCGACCTGAACAAGGCGACGACGTTTTTGAGAGGTGGGTAACCCACGTTCGTGGGTATCCTTACTGACTTCGCGCAGACTTCGGCATGCACGTCGTGAAAAAGGGCGACAACGAGCGCTGGTTCCGCGGCTACGGGCCGGACCAGTACGTCTACTACGCGCGCCAGGGGCCCAAGAAGTTCCTGGGCGGCTCCTTCGAGGTCGAATCCAAGGAAGAACTCGAAAAGGTCCTCAAAATCGAGGGCGCCACCGTGCTCACGGACGGGATCGAGGAGATGAAGGACGCCCCGGGGGGTGGGTTCATCGTCTCGATCGCCGACCCGGAGGGGTTCCCCGTGAATTTCATCTGGGGCCAAGCAGAGGTCAAAGAGGAGCGGGCCAAGCCCGTGAAATTGTTGGTCAATGACGAGACCGACAAGCCGCGAGTCAAGGCCTTTCAGCGGTACGAGCCCGGGCCGGCGGCCGTGCATAAGGTGGGTGATAACATACGCCAGACCCGCTCGCTCGCCTCTTGAGCGAGCTTTTCCAAAAAAAACATCTTGCTGACTGACGCGTTCCCAGCTCGGCCACTTCGGCATCAACGTCGACGACTTCCCCGCCCAGATGGACTGGTACACGCGCAACTTCAACATATACCCATCCGACATCCTCTATGTATCTGAAGAAAAAGTCGACGAGGCGACGGGCAAGGCTGCGCGCAAGGAAGTGGCCCTCTTCGGATCCATCGACCGCGGCCAGACGCCCGTGGACCACCACACGTTCTTCATGACCACGACGGTGCCGGGGAAAGACAAACACGTGCACCATTCGAGTTACGAGGTGCATGACTTTGACACACAGCTCCTGGGCCATCAGTGGCTTGCGGAGAAAAAGTATGAGTCCGTCTGGGGTGTTGGGCGGCATATCCTGGGCAGCCAGATCTTCGATTACTGGTGGGATGTGACCGGGTTTATGGTCGAGCATTATGCCGACGGGGATCTCGTCAATGAGGATACTCCTGTGGGGTATGGGCCCGCTGAGCATGAGGGGTTGGCTGTCTGGGGCCCCGAGGTGCCGTCTTCGTTCTTGGAGTGAGCTGCCCTCAAGAGGAATGGGGTCGTCAGAGGAACCGAATGGGGGGGAGGTATGCTGTCAGAGGAGAGCAGAGGACGACAGGCAAAATCAGGGCAGAGCAACCTGGAGTCAAAGCAGGGGAAACACGGTGGGATGTGCTTCTACTGCGACGATCACAGTCTGAGTCGGGTGGAGTGTGCTTCGAAGAACGGCTGATGCCTGATATTTTTATGATGTGGGGATGTGAGATGGATGAATATATGTCATGGACACTATTACCTACCGGATGTTGTCTGTCTGTGGGATATTGATCCGGCTGGGATGGATGGACGATGTACGTGCGCTTCATTGGCGACAGTAGCTGTTTGGACATCTCGACGCCATATGTGGGTAAGTACAGTTATCTACTGATTTTAGCTGTTAATTAGCTGTTAGCTGGGATTTGATAGGAGAATTGAAATTTGGCGAAACACAAATGGGTTTTGGTTCCTGTACTGTAACTTGACCTTGGGCTTGAACTTGATCTGAGATCACCGCTTTGTTGGAGTCATTCACGCATTGTGCTGGCTTTGGTGGATATTACGTTTCCGCAGTGCTATTTCAGAAAAGCTGCGGGACGACTGGGCATCAATAACACGTCCAAGAGGGAAACCGTCCAGGAAGAAGACCGTCCAAGAACGTCCGTGGACGTCTCTTAAGGCGAGTAGTGAGTTACTCCTATATAGAGTTTGTGAACGCACGGCGTTTGGTCCGTTGCAAGTCTCAAGCCCTATAAACGAATGATGAAGCAGTCCATGGTCAAATGGGTATTGGTGATTTTAACGAGGCTTTCGTTGTGGTTGTGTTCTAGCCTTGCAATAGACATCCTATCGTCTCTGGACGGGGTCCTTCGGCCTGTTGGAGTTTCCAGACTCTAGTCCGTACACCCTGGATGATCAACAGTCGATGGTTAAAGGGGTGTTGGTCATTTAACGAGGCTTCCGTCGTGGTTGTGTTCTAGCCCCGGCAATAACATAACTGAGTACTAACTACTGTATATCGCTCTGGTTTCTTCACACTTCAGCGCCAGTCTTCCATCTTCACATGGTCGTTCGAAAATCTCCGTGCCCAGATGCCGTTCACCTTGTCGTGATCCCACTGCTAAGCAGCCCATTCCAGATTGGATCACACTGCTCATATCCACTGATCCTACCTCGCTGACTCCGATTGACATGTTGTCAACCTTCGATAACCAGCTCTTTCTTTTTGAACTCCCTATCATTGCCATCCCCAGAGCAGATCATAGACCCAGCTCACCACTGTTTTTCACACTATCTGCCCCACCACTCTTTATCAATCACATCTGCCCTCACCACTCTTCATATCTGACCTTGTTGATCAAGGTGCCGATCTTCTCGATCTCAATTCTAATATCACCCTTATCCTCCAGCACAACACGCGGGTTGCGGAAGAAGCCAATCCCAGCAGGAGTGCCAGTAAGGAAGATAGTGCCTGCCTCGAGAGTCGTGCCCTGGGAGAGATAGCTGATTTGCTTGGCAATCGAGAAGATCATGTCCCTGGGAAGCGCAGTCAGTAAAAACAAGATCCTTAGGATCAAAGCAATGCGCGTCAATTACTCACTTGGTGTTGCCATCCTGCACGGTCTGCCCGTTGTAAATGGCCTTGATCTTCAGGTTCTGCGGATCCGGGATCGCGTCCTTGGTCACCAACACGGGGCCGAGCGGACAGCTGCCGTCTAGGCCCTTGGAGAAGGACCACTGGGTCGTCAACATCTGCATGGTTCGGGCCGAGACGTCGTTGCTGGCCGTGTATCCCAGGACGTAGTCGAGCGCCTTGTCTTCGGGGATGTCTCGCCCACTCTTGCCAATGACCACGCAGAGCTCGGCCTCGTAGTCGGACGTGCCGTCCTGAGCGGCCTTGGGGACCGGAATGACGGACGGGTACGGGTCGGCAAGGGCAGTTCGGGGCTTTGTGAAGAGGATGGGTGCTTTGGGCAGAGCCATGTTTGCTTCCTAGTCATGGTCAGAAGTTGTGTCCTGGCCTCGCAAGTTTGTCATGAAAGCATCGTGGAAGAAT
The DNA here is from genome assembly GCF_000585515.1 of Cladophialophora yegresii CBS 114405. Classification (NCBI taxonomy): domain Eukaryota; kingdom Fungi; phylum Ascomycota; class Eurotiomycetes; order Chaetothyriales; family Herpotrichiellaceae; genus Cladophialophora; species Cladophialophora yegresii. The sequence goes on along the minus strand of NW_006913047.1, from coordinate 1,214,255 downwards.
CGGGCAGAAAGAACCTACCGCGGCATGGTCCTTGTAGTTCAGCCCCAGGCACCGAATGTAGTTGCAGTCCTCCTGGCTGACTGGGCTCAATAGTTGCTTAACGGTGTAGACGTGCTCTGTGACCTCTGGGGCGAATATCGAGCCATTGATTATGTAGGCTTTGATCTCCTTGCCTTCGAGGCTGTCGAGGCCGATGTCGCGGGATGTGTCGACCAGCTGACCGAGGTGGACACGGTTGTCCTCGTTGGCGATGAAGCGGATAATATGAGTCGCTTTGGAAGGCATTTTGGACGACGAGAACTGGTGTTGAAGCTGGGTAAGGCGAGTGTGAGGAGCAGGAAAGGCCAGGGTCGAATCCAAGGAAGATGATGTGTTTCCAAGCGAGAAAGTGCTTGTGGGAAAGAATGTCAAAGGGAAGGGAGTCAACGGTGAGAAGATTGCTGGTAAAGAATTTCAAAGCAATGCGGAAAGGAAAATCATTCTCACGCTCATTTCACTTCAGACTCAAGAGCCCCACGGTGTTGCAAACACATCCCCTCAATGCAAACACTTCATATGCAAGGGTCCAGGCAAGGCGGCCGCATGTTCACCACGGGCGATTGTCGGACCGATCATCTACTCCGTGGTCGAGCCCCCATAGGAGAATCCCCCACAAGGCTCATGACGGTAGACGTTGAAGTGCCGACAGAGTTGAGTTCAGGATGAACGAAAGGGAAAAGGAGGGGCAGATGTCGGCACGATCGTGGTGGGGAAACTTTGTGGGTGGGAACTACGCCGACAACACCGTGTTTGCCGTGCCCTCGCCAACCCACGATCGGATCCGAGCTTTGTTTATGGAGTACGAATACTCTTACATCAGCGCTTCGGATGCGAAGACAACAAATCTTCTACGCCGTACTTTAGGACCCGATCGTTCTTAAGCAATGGACTGACACGGAATAACCTCTTCTAGGACAGAGCGCCCTTTCCTCTGCCAGCCCAGCCGTCGCTCCAGAATCATAGGATCAGGCTGATCCATGGCATGGCAAGCATGACAATAGCACCAGTGATTGCGTCCATGCCAACGTCACAGTTACGATTTGCTATTGAAAAAGCTGACGTTGCAGTGGCTGCGCTTCCAGTTATTCCGGCGGTGTCGGAAGAAAGGGCGACGTAGACGTGGTCGGAAGTTGCGTGGTATCAGTCAGCACTGGGGTCGACGCTTTTTGCTTCGAGAGCAGGCTCATTGGGATCTCGGAAGTATGGATGGAGAGAAAGAAGGAAGGAAGTAGGGAACGAAGACGCAGTCGCAGTAGCTGTGAACGTCACGCCCGGAATGCCCGAGGCCGCAGGAATCTCCTGGGCTGCCCCTTTGCCCATTTTGTTGGATGCTGCTTGGGTGGGGTAGATGTCGATGTTGTCAACATCGTACACTACGTATGCGGAACTAATGACTGGGTCATCGATCATGGTCCAGCGAGCAGGAGCGATTGGAGTTCCGCATCGTCCACCTACTCGACGTGCAGCTAACACCCGTTATTGCCATATCTGAGGGTGAATCCCGCCGGGACACCAAGCAGCTCCCTGTTGAGGACCATGATGATCGACCCGCCTGGGTCACCAAAAGTGAAACGGCACGCTTCTGTTGCTGTCATGAAGTGCGCAGTTGATAAAGTAGAACCCAGCATAAGAGACTGCAACCAAGCCTTCCACTTGTGCCCGACTGACCGATGCTGGGAGAATATTGTAGGTTGCAACCGTATCGACTGCGTGGGGCGCAGGCACGTTCGCAAGGCTGAGAAGGGTCGACTTACCGGTACTGTCGAGGATCGAGGCGGAGGCTGAGAGGACGCGGACATATTGTACTTCTGACGCGATCCACTTCGGGTCTATGATATAGACCTACTCAAATCGATTTTTCGACCAGCACGTGTAACACTGATGTATTGTTCCAGTGCCTGGACACTGCTTTGTTGGCTGGCGCCGGTCCCCTGGCTGCCTATCGTCGAAGATTCCTCCGCCGCACCATGAGAAAGAATAATGATGAGTCTGCGTACCATGGGGGTATGCTTCAGGGTAAGTCGCTGAGCGTGGTGGCGCAGTCGAGGATGCAAAGGGTGGACGACCGAGTGATCGAGGTTGCAAATTGGAATTGTCAAGGAGAGGCTCTACCTTGCCTTGAAAATTCATCGCCCGAGCTGTGTCACTCCTGCCTCAAACCTCCACCAACCCCAGGATTATTGCTTACCTCAGCGACCCTCGCCGATTGCTGTGATTGATTCGCTCCTCGATGAAGCTTGGACGCGTCGCACGAATCAATGGAACGTGCTTGGGTTTCTCTTCCTTCCACCCCTCTCATCACATTCTCATCAGAATTTCTTCGAAGTACAGGACTAGCGACGGTTTCGTTAGTGAGACTCTCGTGCTCTCAGGATCGGCCCAAAGAAAGCGCCGACGATATTCTGTGTTTGCTCAAACACCACTTCTCCATGAGCGAACACCACGAGTTCTATCTCCAAGCACTCCCCAGCCTTCCTTGTCCAGCGCCATTAGGCATACTTTCCGTAGAGAAGTGGCATAGTTCTGGGGCTTATCATGTCATGCCATCGCGACGTAATCTAGTCCGAGATCCTAGGCTCCCGAAGAGGAAAGAATTTTGCTTGAGCAGGTGTAGTTCCAGACGCTGTGGACTGGTACATTTGTAAGAAAGGCACTGACATTCGGAACGTTGTACACCATCTGCCCATTCCTGTGCGCCTATGTGTAATGGATCTCTTATGGCATCCTGCGTCTAGCACATCACTGCAAAGAGGGGTTGGCACAAGGTCCCTTCAGTGCTCTACGACAATATAGACTGGACAATGCCTTGAAACCAGACGCAGCCTTGGGTAACTGTGAAGCTCCCATTTCGCCATCCTACGGGATATGTACCTCGTGACTACCGACTTACACAACCAAGGTGGAGATGCCTGCGTCCGCTTTGCTCTGAGGTCCGCTTTGCTCTGAGGTCCGCTTTGCTCTGAGGTCCGCTTTGCTCTGAGGTCCGCTTTGCTCTGAG